>NW_010325675.1:12884-45384 GCF_000700745.2 Antrostomus carolinensis | reverse complement strand
AATTAAGGGCAGGAACCCCATGATTAGACTAATGCATTGATCAAGTCAATTCTTCTCTGTTTCACTGCCAACACACCACATATAAAAGCGTCATTAAAGAAACTTTGCTGTCTCTCCTACTAATGGTCTACAATTTGAGCATGCCCAGATGATTGACAGGCTGTGCCAGGGCTGCCTGTGTTGTCTGAAAAAGCCACATCGGATCAGCGGAAGCTTAAAGCAAAGCATAAATTATAGATATATGTCTGTTTCTTTGATGATGTGAGACTAGTAGGTGCATCCCACTTCCATCACACAAAGAACCACACTTTCATGCAGCTTTTTCACTTTGTCACATCACATTTGAAAAAACAACAGTGAAAACATAAATGTTCTATTTTTTTTAACAAACAGCCTGTTCAAAGCCAGTTTTGAAGTTCTTCCCTTTCTGAATTAATTAAATATAAAATAAGTGTTAAATTGCAAAGTTTAGTGCAGCGAGGATTGTTGCTTATTTTCTATATCTATTTGTCATTACTGTTATACATGTTTCTGAACCAGAGCTACTGAACTGGAATGCTCTTAGCATTTTGAGCATTCAAAGCAAAGGTGTTTAGAAGGCACTGAAAAGGGAGATTCTTTTGCTTTGCAAATTTTACTGTGAAAAGCTGATATAATTTTATTACTTCTAAATTATAGAATCTTCGGTGATATTATAACAATGAATTTGGGGCTCAGGATAATGCTTATAATTATCAAGCATAAGTATGTGTAATATATTTATATAATAAAAGAGAGACAGATTGTCATTATAATCTTACCCTGCCAACATGAGGAATACTGCAGACTTATTGCAATGTTAACAGATGAAATGCCTAGTTTGTTGATGTCATTTCTTTACCAGAACAAAAATCTCCATTATAGATTAAATCATGAATATGATGGCTGTGGCTAATAGTCAGCCAAAAATAATAATGCATTAGTGTTCAGTCATATAGTAATTACTCTAGAAATACCTTCTACATTTGCAATTTCAACAAAATGCTTAAAATATAATACTAGACAGTTACCGGATAGATCCGTTACATGCTTCTGAGGTACTGCAGAAGAGAGACTTGATAGCACTTGACTGAAAATGATAATTTTTTTTTAAAGTGTGGCATCGTGTTTCAAGTATTTAGTATTTTAGAGTTTCCATATTGTCATTGAACTTGCTCTTCAGCTCCACTGTAATGTTTCCTTTTATGCTTTGCTGATGTCCAGTTTTACTTCCTAGAAATAGATTATTGAGAAAAGCATAATTGTACTTTGTAAAATACTCATCTTGTATCACTTCTTTTAGAGATCAGACATTTCCTTTTCCCATGAGGTCCAAAGATCTGTGAGTTGACATAATTCTGCACAAATCACTCTGGTAGTGTAACTTAGACTGTCCAAATTCCCCTTGGACTGTGGCCTCTGTAAGTGTGCCATCACTCACTTAACTTCACCTTATCTTTAAATAAGTTTAACCAGAAGGGACTTGTTCAACTCACCACCTCTTGAGTAATGTGAATTATTTATATGATCTTCATATGTGTTGGTTAAGCTATATACAGTAAGCCTAAGTGTAATTGTTTATTCTGTTCATCCACAAGTGTGTTACCCTAAGCTTTGAACTCAGGCTAACCACAATCAAAATCTCTCTCTTTTGCTGTTCTTTGATGGAAATCAGCATAATTTTTTCATGTTGAACAATGGCAGCAGTGTTGTCTCAGACAGGAACATTACCACGGGAATGCCTAAAGAGACATTTCACGTGTTCAGTGTTGTTGTGTTGCCGCTTTCCAGACCACCTTCCCCTACTGCTTTGCAGAGTTGAATGTACAGGAAACTGTATACCACTATGTCTTACAATATAAATATGCCACTTTAATGGCTACTGTGGAAATGATGATTAGAATAGTCCTTTTTTCAGTACTTTGCTTGAGGAGTTACTAAGTGCTCTTTCTCTGTAGAGGAATGTTAAGCATTGTGAAATAAGAATTCTGTAAAGCAGTCCTGTTACCTACTTAAAAGGATCTCGGTTGAAATGGAAATAAACTGACACAAACACACTGAAATGCAGTACTGAAATGAATTATCCAAGAATGACCAACTAGTGAAAATTGCATTGAAAGTGCCATGTATTTATAGGTGATGCTAGAGAGCTACACACGTGGTCTGTTTAGAGGCAACATTTTTGATGGAAGACAGTTCCACCAGTGCTAGTATAAAATCTTTAAAAGGGGATGGAAGCAATAATTTTTCTAACTTATACAAGCAAGCTTTGTTTTTCTTTAGTACCTCTGCTTTCCATTTGAAATTTGTCCAGAACAGCAGGGTTTACACATGTCCTGTTAGAAGTAATGCCAGAGGGACCTTAAAGGCATGAGTCTTGTTTCATTCTTCTTTGGTTGATTTTCCTCAAATATAAGATATTTTAACACCTCCATAGATCATAGGATGAATAGAGTCTACAGAATCAAACATTGTACTTCTTTCAGCATAAAGTGTACTCAGGTTAGAACTTGCTTAGTTTATGAGCTGTGAGGCAGCCATGAAACTATGGGTATTGTTCAAACAGATTTCATTTTTCAGAAATAAGAGAATTTTATTCTGTTGGGCTTTTTTTCAGAACTAATAGAGGGTTTTTTTCTGTTCTTTAATGGGTTTTTTGTGGGTTTTTTTTTTACCAGAACTAAGATTTTTTTTTTTTTTTTTTTTTTTTCTTGGGGGTTCCTCCCCCCACCTGTCCCTCAGCTTTCTCTGGAATACTTGTATCTTCTCATGTACATTGGGTTTCCTTCTTGGCAGAGCAGCTTCATATGTTTCATGGTTTTCTGCTCTTCTGAACTGGAACATGTTCTTGTGTGCTGTTAAGACACATAGTTTTGGAGGATCTGCAAAAGACAAGATATTTCATGCATCCCTTTCTGAGGTCTATTTCTGAGAGTCCCTTGAAACCAATTCAAAACTCTCCCTAATTACAGTAGGACAGGTTTGTGTCTGCTTTCAGTCAATAAAGCTTTGTTCTGCCTCAGGGATTTTACTTGTACCTGATTATATAATGGAGGATAGGAGAAGCAGGCAACAGTAATTTTAATGCCTGACTATCTTTCATTCAAGTAAAAGGTGCAAAGAGATTGATTGAAAGGAAGAAATGTGAGTATGGTACTACTAAAGGAAACAGTCTACACTGAGAAGTTCCACTGGGTGGGCCACTGATCTCCCCTTCTATTTTCCCTTTTTTAAATGTTTTGGGGTTTGATATTGGACAAAAAGACAGTGTGTTTTAAATGCTAGCCCTCCTCCTTTCAGAAAGCTGTAGTACATTGCAGGAAGCATCCAGCACATGGTGTGCAGCTCTGGGGTGAAGGCTGTCAGTTCCAGCAGCAGGTACTGCTTGGACTGCCTCAGTACTGCTAGTGCACAGACCCAGGCATCCTGGAAGCTGGGAAATGTTAAGGTCAGGCCAACAGCTGTCTACTGAGTTTAGTGATATGTGGAAGTGGAGGAGGTTTGGATCAGACTGGACCTTCTACCATTTCAGGCTCTGGCAACAATGAAGGGTGTTGCTTTTGGTACTTCAAACACTGTCTCTGTAGTGAATGATACAGCTAATGGCCTGCGATGGGAATTTAATCAGATAAAACAGAGGCAAGGGCCTAAACTGAAAAACTGGTAAAAAACAAAACAAAACCAAACCACTCAATACTATATTGACATAAACCTGGGTTTTGTGATCCCTACTTTTCACTTTATAGCTTTCTTCAGATATTTAGTTCTAGACTTGGAAGCTTAATGTTTCCTTCTGTCAGAGCAGTGTTGAAAACTTGACACGTATAAAGTTTTAAACGCAGCATGGTAATTATTTTTCTGTTGTTAACACAAAGTATATTTTTTTTTTACAGTTTTTCTAAAAATAATTAAAATGATACTGTAACTTAGGAAATATACTAGACCTTTTTCTTGGTAAAACTGTTACAGAAGTCAATGTTTTCAGAGAAAGCAATTCTGGCTCTGCATCCTGTGATGAATGGTTGGTTATGCCATCACCAAGTCTGGATCTAAATATTAAAATAAAACGGGGTATAGTAGGGAGGAAGGGGAACTACATTTAGATATTGAGGCTTATGTTTTTATTGTGCAGCTCTAAAAGGAAAGAGTTTTTATTGCTTACAGTGAAATTAATTTCTCAAGGTCACAAACTCACAAACTGATAACAACAGATCAGCCTTACAGTGCTCCTCAAGACTCAGTTCTACAACCCATAGCTTAGAGTCAAGAGTGGGAAGCCAGGAGCAATAAAGGAGAAAAAGCATTCTCCTTACTTTTTGTATCTGGGTCATCTTAATTGATCCCAGCAGACTTCCTCATTGCTGGACTACCTCAATCAACCCACCTACATCCTCACCTGGAGGAACTTGTCTCTTTTCCTAACAGCTGAGGCAATACCTTTGGGGAAAAAAAGGTTTCCTCTGTTACTCCAGGGAATATTTTTAACCTCATCATTGCCATATACATTGCTGGGCAGTCACCATTGCAAACAAATGACAAACCAATACTTATACCTCCCAACCCACCATATGTTCATTTATACTCCTAGAAAGGAGGTTGTGTACTCTATAGCTGGAATATTTTCAATTGCTATATATTTAATTGGTTTTCTTACTGTTTCATGTACCTAGCTCAGTCTTTAATGTCTTTCTGAAAAACTTGGTTAGCAAGAGCAATCACTACAGTGCCTTTAAAATATGTACAGTTTTGAAATATGCACCACTGGTCTGAAATGACTGAGCGTTTGCTGAAACAGACAAAAAATATCACTCTTAACCTGAATAGTAAATGTTGAGGTTTGGAAAAGTTTTGTACAGTTGTTGCTATAGAACTTGCTTCTGTGTGATATTATATATTGCTAGGTGGAAGAAATACTGCAAATAATCCTAAAGCCATTTAATAAGTGTAGTGTTTTTGCAGCATTTTAGCCAAGTATCTAAAATCCAGAAGCATTAAAATCTCTTTAAGAAAGACCACTTGTGTACAATTTTTACTTTCAGATCTGGATATTTAAGTGACATTCAGAGGAGTTGTATCTAAACTTGTAGGTGTTTAAACACTTTTCCAAGCATTTTTAGTTTTATTATTTGAAAATGCCTTATCATTTTCTTTTAATGATAAGCCATATTATTTAGTGGCTCTGAATGATCATGAAAGATTAATTTATTTGTTTTTCACAGCTATACCTTTCTTCTGTATCTTCACATTCCATAATAATCTCCTAAGAGTTCTTACATCTATATATATACCTGGATGACATGATGGTGATATCTTCTTTAGGTGAAAAGGAATAACTATGGAAACCGGTAACTCTTAACTTTCAGTTTTCCTCTCAGACTTATTTGGATATGGCAAAAAGTGACTACCATCTGAAAAAAGTTCGGTACTCTAAATGTGAACCTTGTTTCACTGCTTTCTGATGTCTTTCCTCATCTGTTGTGTCTGTTCTTGAAATATCAGAATACAAGTGCACATTCAGATTACATCTGCTGAAGTCAGAGCATTTGAATAATTCCAAATTAAGGATAGTGATTTATCATGTCCTTAGTCTAGTGGTCCTCAAATAGTACCTTGTTCAACTGTCATGATGTAACACCATACTGCAGGCTGGACTTAAATACTAAACCTGAAAAGGCTGTAGTAATGCTGTTCTGAGTATTATACTGCTTTTGTGGTGTTGGGGTTTTTATTTATTTATTTTTATTAATGGAGCTAGTAGTGAAACTAAAGACCAAGAAATAAAGTCTTCTTTTAGCAGTATCTCACATGCAACCATATGATACACTTTCCACTGAAACCAGTCTTACTGTTTGGGGGTTTTTTGTTATCAGTGTTTCAGGTGTTCACTTTTCTCCAGAGAACTTTTATACGAGCTGTTCAAGCAGCCTGCGCAGTTTAAAGGAGCTTGCTGAGATTTGGTGGGTAATTCTACAATCACTGATATGAAACAAAAGCTTGGTACTAAGCTTGACTATCCGTTGGAGGAATAAGAAGCGACATTTCCCTGCATCTTAATTTGAATAGCAAAAATAAAGGAATGCAGTGAGAGACAATTATGTGTGGAATCAACACTTTTAAGAGGTATTCTTAAAAGGAAATAGAAGATTAACTTGAGACTTCAGTAGCAGATCTGCATTATTCCATCAAGTTACTAATACAGTTGGTTTGGTTTGTTTATGTCGTACTAAATCGTGTTTGTATAGCTGATTAACAGGGGATAGTATAGAATGTAGTCTGTTCTAGCAAATGGCCTCAGAGCCTCTTTATAGTTACAAAATCTCTATAGCCCAATGAGAAAAAAAGAGAGATTGGTTTAAAGTATGTAACAGAAGTACATTTATGATAATTCTGTGTCCACCATAGAACAGTAAACTATCCTTGCTTACTTTCTTCGAATGTCCACCAAGTCCTGTCCACGCTAACACTGGGAATAGGTGCAAACCCACAAATACTGTACAAACACTGCTTGCCCTACTTAATTTTATTTTAATTCTTTAATGGCAATTTATAATCAACTTTTATAGGAAGATATTTTATTTTACTCCAGATATAACTTTCTAAAGGGTTTTTCATTTCCCTTTCTTTTCAATGTATTTTTTAAAATAGAAATTATCCAATACTGCTCCTATTTTATTCTACTGATCCATTGTTTTCGTTTTGAGAGTCATCTTTTCCTTTCTTTTGAAATAAGACCTAGACTAAATACCAAAATTCTTTCACTGCACATTATGGCTGAGTTCACTAAAATCTAAAAAACCTTGATTTAAGTATTTTTGTATTCAAAGTTCATATGCAAGTGTTCATTTGAAGGTTCAGTGGCATTTTGAAATGAGAACTTCATATATAAAGATGTCAGAGATGGAGCCTCCCACAGTGAGGTTGAAAGAAAAAGAAGAACAGAATGAATAGAAGAGTTTCTAGGTTCCAAGGAATTTTATCATTTTATTACTTTAGATTACTCTACATATAATTTTCCAATATTTTGTATTACAGACTTTGAATGTATTGGTTAAAATTACCTCATGCCTGACATCAATTTAGTCTTATTCATTATCTCCTTTAAATAAAACCTTAAAAATAGCTGGTTTCAGTAAGTGAACAATTTTCTAATAGATGCAGATTCTTCAACATTTCCAAAGTGAACTTGCTGTAAATGAAAACAGAAAGACTAAGAGGCAGCAGTCCCTCAGCACTCCTTGAGCAATCTACTATTATATGAATTTAAGTAGCTATAGTTTTTACTATATTTTATTGACACTTATACTGTATGTTATTGCATTTGAGGTTTTCATAATCCTACAATTAAAGCTCTTGCTAACTAACTAAACAATTCTGACTTTGTCTAATGACAATGATTGTGATATCATTTGGTATATATAGTCAGTGCTTTGATCAGTGTTCATATGACTTTGGTAGTCTGACAAACTGTGTGATAGAACTGTGGTTGCCTGAGGTAGGACAAAACAGCTGTTGAAAATACCAAATATAAAACAACCTGCATTTATTTACCACAAATACATCCGTTGTTTACTATGCAATCCGTCTTTCTATTTGAAAGAGCTTGTAAAACAATTAGTTAAACCCACAGGTGCATCCCTGGGGATTTCTATTTCTTGTTTCTTGGGTTTTTTTCTAATCTCATAGTTATTTTGCCTGCTTTCAGGATTTTGGGACATCCAGTTGATGATCTGTCAAAGTTTGGAGCAGTGCATATACTGGATGAAGGTTATAATATTTCTACTACAGCTTCAAGCCCTAGTGAAAAAAGAGGATGGGGACTTCTCCTTGGAAACCAGTGGTAAGACATTTGGCACCTCTTGGCTAATGCTCTCTAGTATATCAAGCAAAGGAAAAACAGAAAAGAAATGAAAAGCTATAGAGCAAATTACTTCTTAAAACTTGTCATTTGGTTTTTAGATACCTACAGTATTTTCCACTTAGACCACTTGGTAGAATCTCCTGTGTTTGGTAGAAACTTTACAAAAAGTTTGGTTTACGTTTTAAAATCCTTGGTTTATTTGAGAAATGAAAAACATGCAGATTTTTGCAGAAGTGTGAAAATGAGCAACAGAATCATCTGCCCTGATTGTATGGCCATACTGATTCAGACAATAAATCATTTGCCTTTATTATCTCTTTCTTCCTCAGCTTGCCTTCGTGACCAGGCCTATGACTGAAAACTGTGTTCCTGTGTCTGGAGAGGGCAGGAAGAGAACACAGATTTTCAGATTTCATTTAAGCAAGGTACTTTTCTAGCCTTTTTCTTCATGAAGATAATTTACTGAAACTAATTGAGATGGTTGAAAGCTTGCCTCAATTTCCCCACCCCCCTTTTCTCCCCCCAAAGCTTATTTAGAATGATACAGAAGCCTCCTAGAATTGGGCTTTGGGGTCTGCAGGCTGCTCAAATCAAAGGCCAAATCCTCAGAGGTGCTGAGCAGCTCCAGCTCCAGCTTTCCCTTGTTAGCAGTAGCTTCCAGCAACATCTGCAGCTCCTACAGGGATCAAGACTTACTGGCTCTTTGCAGGTCCCAACAGACATTTGTTCAGAGGTGATGCATTTTTATACTTAAGTTTCACTTGCAGTAGGATGTTTTCAAATTGCTGACTGCCGTGCAATAGCTAAGATCCTTTACATATTGCTAAAGATCCTTTACATGTAGCTAAATGTTATGAAGAATCAGGGTCTATGCAGTCAGTTAAAGCACTTTGATTCTGTTTGCAGTCTCAAGATGACAGTTCACTTGCTTGGGAAGCAATATATTTTGGGGAACCTTAAGCCTAAATTATTTCCCAGTTTGATGTTTCCTCTCCAGGAGTAAACACACTTTCACTTGAAGTGGTTGACTGTATGATCCAGCACCCCTCCCCCACTCCTGTCCTTGTCACAATCACCTCTCTAAATGCTTTATTCATTACATTTTCATTGTCTTCAATTTATGCACTGAGGAAAGTGGGCTCCTAACATTATGAATGTTGCTTTCAGTTTGCTTGGCATGTCATTTTACTGCCACAGACAGAACTTTCCCCCCTCTCTCTCAGATATTTTCTGCTGAGAAGCTTGATTCCAGTTTCTGTTTTCTCTTCTACATCCAGATATTCTCCATTTTATATCCCCATCTTTTAGTTAAATCTATAAAAGGTTGACAAAGGGAAGGGTAAAAGGTAACACACACAGCCATGACAAACCTGTGATATCTGGTTCTGGTCACATGCTGGTATAAGCTGGCCGTATCTCATGATGTCAATAATTACCCACACTTACATAAAGTAAACTGGAGAAGCAACATGCCACTTGTTACATAGACTTTACACAGCCTGCACATGCATATAATGTGTGTGTGTGTGTGTGCATGTGTGCGTAGGCAGACATCAGTAACTGCAATTAAAGAAGTTTACAATAAAAGCGTGCTTCTGAAAAAATCATGTCTTACTAATGCAAAAGTACAGGTGATCTGAATAACAATAATATATGTGCTTTATATAGTGATTTTGGTTAACATCTCTCAAAGTTTTCTAGGCTGTATCATTAACTCTGGTTTACAGATAAAGAAATGAAGTGAGCTACCCACGTTCATGCTGCAGGTAAGTGGTACAGCTCAGAATAGTCCAGTGAAATGTCTGGAGACCTCTTTTGGCTCATTTATATTTACTTTATAAGTCTTCAAACAGTAAAATGAAAGAGAAGGGGACATGAGAGGAAATTAAACTATATAAAGATAACTAGTCAGCCAACTCTTCCTTCTCAAAAACACAAAATAAAAGTTTCATTCAATCCCAACAAACCCAGATGTCACCAATTAAGAGCAAAAGTAGGAACAGACAATTCAGGCCTTTTGTTGTTTTTTTAAAGTAGCTTTTCTATTGAAGCCATATACATACATATTACACAGATCAGACTAATAATACACATTTCCAACTTCTAGTCTTTCTTTGTGATAACATTCTGTTCTGATTGCCAAACAAAAGCTTAAATACAAACAAAAATCAGAATACCAACTGACAAATTCCAGCACTAAGAAATTGAATAAACCAGTAAATCATATCCTGTATCACCATTTCCAATAATGATGCTGTACATAAAGAAATAAACAAGCTAAAAGGAATTTTCACTTTTTTCCAATGATACTTGACACTCAAGTGTTTTCCTCTTTTTAAAATACTAAGAGAGAATTAGACCAATTTTTGTGTAGGGTGTTTGTATGGCTATTTCATTTATCTCCTTGCCAATCTGAGTGCTCTACTGTGTAACTTAGAAAAACAGTATGCATGGGGCTTTTCAGCTACATAGCCTTCTCTGGAAATAGCTGGACCTGAATGCAGAAAGCAACTTAAAATGTGGCAATGTTGGCTTTTGCTGTGCATAATTTGTAGGCTTGCACTCTGGAGTGGAAAATGAATTTTGTTATAAACATGTAGTCTCCATGATTGTTGCATAGGGAGTGAAGATGCTTTATAGGAGCCACAGTAACTCCCTGGCTGCATGGAGTCACCTGGAGGAGTCTGAGGCTAGCCAGGAAAGCACTGAGGTGAGAGATGTGCAGCAATGCACCTTGCCAGGCCGGTGATCCGAAGTAGAATGCATGGAGTGGGGCTGTATGTGTTATTTTTCTGTCAAATTTGTCCCACTACATAGCGGGACCACAAGGCTTTGGGGTGGGCAGAGCAAGCCCCTCTTCACAGCAGCAGCCTGTAACTTGGTTAGCCTTTAGTGTGTTGTGAAACCCTACCCTTCTGCTTTAAAAACCACATTCTCTTATAGCACTGTAGGTCCAGTGGAGCTCCGTTACAGTAAATGATGTAAATCTGAACTTGTGGAGGGAGACTAGTTCCCGGCATTCAAACGTAATTAAACACACATACACCACATGTGTGTGCTGGCATTAAAGATCCATTCACAGATTCTACCCCTTGACTGGCTTAATGAAAATGTTCATGGTAATGGGCAATGCCTTTAAACTGGAAGAGGGGTGGTTTAGATTAGAGATTAGGAAGAAATTCTTTACTGTGAGGGTGGTGAGACACTGGAACAGGTTGCCCAGAGAAGTTGTGGGTGGCCCTTCCCTGGAAGTTTTCAAAGCAGGTTGGATGAGGCTTTGAGCAACCTGGTCTAGTGAAAAGTGTCCCTGCCATGGCAGGGGGGTTGGAACCAGATGATCTTTAAGGTCCCTTCAGACTCGAACCATTCTACAATTCTATGATTCTGTAATTCATTCAGGTTCATCCCTCCTTTCCAGAAATAAACCTGGGACTGATTATAGTTTTGCATCAAAATCATGTGAAACTCGTGGGTTTGTCATGAGGCCAGAGGAAACGTGGGAGTTTCTTGTTGAGATTTTAAGTTCACTTGAGTTTGAAACTCAGAAGGAAACTTGGGGAGGGAGAGAGTGAACACACACAGATCCACAGGAAAGAATATGTTCAAACAAACCCTCATGAAATGCAGCTGCCAATGGCTTTAGAAGACATCCTCACTCAAAAAAATGAAAACAAATCAAAACACATTCCTCTCTCTTAAAAGTCTGACTCTTAACGCTACCAAAAATCTCTCTTTCCACTCTGGGCAATGTTATATGTTGAAAAAGACATAAAATGCATAAGGTTTTGCCCAACAAAATGTCGTTATACCAGCTCTAAAAACAGAGGGAAAAGTATGCTTTAATTAATTTATAAACAAAAGATTATTTCCTGCACTGCCAGCAAAAATCCTGTTTGCCGACAAGGTTCTGGCTTCAAACATTATCAGCAACTGGCAGGATGAGTCCTTTTATGTAAATGAACTCATTATTATTAATTTCTGCTGGTGCTGAACGATTTATGAACTGCTTTTCGAATATGGAAAAGTGGTTCATGAATCAGAGGGGAAAAAATGTTCAAAAAGTCCTGGGTCGATAAATAACAGTAGTCATTCATGAATCCCGCCCATGGTGTCTTTTATCTTCAGTAAGGAGAAGATCAAAATGATAAAATAGTAATGTGCCAACAAAAAAGGATTGAATGGGCAGATACTAGTAACATTGTCTTCTTCAAGCCTTAATGGCCAGGGATGAATGGTGACAGACTATCCTTCACTAACACACAGCTATATACTGTGATTCCCCCAAGGTGAAAACGTTCTTTTCTCATACACATGCCACACGGAGCCAGAATAAGAGGGAGCTGCTGAGCAGCATCTTGCTTCTCCCCCTGCCTCCACAAACATACACAAGCTGTGGCCGAGGGATGGTGCTTTTCCATCGTAGTTGTGTTTCAAGGAATACAAGCCTACTATGCACAGACATTGTAACTGCAAAACTCTGTGGGTACCTCCACAACAAGCTCATGCTTCCCCCGTGTCTTTTACCCATTTGATTTTAAAATCTCCTATTTTAAGATGAACAGAGATGAAAAGTACTTCATAAAAAGTGAGAAATCTGGCAGCTGTTCACCTTACCCCTGCTCTCTGAGCTCACCCCTAGCCCTGAAAAGGTTAGAGTCTTCAGGATAGTATGGTGTATACAACAATTTACATTGGCCTTGTTTAATGAAGACACTGATTTTCATCTGTATTTGAAGGAATCAGGCTGAAACACAAAATATTGCATGTACCAGGAGTGAGCTGTGGTCATAGATGTGATATTTTCTCCTTTAGGAAATTCTCTGATATACAAGTGGTCACAAAGAACGGGGTCAAATTTATCCCCAGTGTAATTTCTTTAAAATCACAGAAGTTGTATCCAGAATCAGTTTAGCCCATTATTATTTCAGTGCTAAATATAGGGCAAATCTATTAAAATGAAGTAGAGATGGTGATAAAAAAAAAGTTTTCTAATTAGTTTTCCTTTCTACAGTTTTGATATGGGAAGAAACTACAACCGCATATCATGATTATTTGCTCTTAAATAACATTGCTCATCCAAGAACTTCAAAGACTTTTCAGGTATTAGTCAATTATAAGCTCACAACATCTTGTGAGGTATGAAGAATTCTGTTACCACTAAAGGTGAGGAAAATGAAGCAAGGAAAAGTTACATGCACAAGGTCTTGAAAAGAATTTGGCCGACTCAGTAGTCAATCTAGAAGAACTGAAGATTTTTCCTACTGCAACCAATAGTCAAAAGTATCTTCCAGGAGAGGAAAATAAAATAGTAGACTAGTAGCTGGATTTTAACCTTATTCTTATGTGTATTCCAAATTAATGTCTTGTCCATTTTCTTTATTTCATATTGCCACAGGACAGAATCCTATGCTTCTGGGCTCAGCAATGAAGTTTTAATCACCTCAATATACATCTTTCCACAATATATATTTTTCTGCATACCAAAGACATAATGGCTGCTCCTTTTATGGGAAACCAGGATTTAATCCAGTAAGTCTGTGAGAATCAATATTCTTGTGAAATGACACCATGTTGAAGTTATTTTACGTTATGTTGATGGTTAGCTAATTTTGTAATGGAGACATTTCTTCTAGAAGCAGACATAGTATAATTTAGTGGTAAAAACGTCAATCACAGGGGGCTGAACACTTATGTCAGGGCAGGAAGAGGGCAGATTTATTGATGGAAATGTATCTATATACTCTTTGTGGCACTTTGACCTGAAATATCCATTTTGGTTATAATTTTGTTTTGTGAAAATGACATCAACTGCAATCACTAATGTAAAAATGACACTGGAATGCTTTGTTCCACAGGCCTGATTTAAAAGTCTTCCTGATGTTTGTTATAGTAACAGCTCCTCAATAGCAAGCAAATTAAGGTACTCATTTAACTGCTTCTTTTTTCTGTTTGTAGGATTTTGTAATAGATGACAAACTCAGGAAAAACGCAGTGTTCTTTTTTCTACTGTTTAATATTGTTTAAATAATAAGTATATAGCATGTTTCATAATGACATTGAGGTAACCAAGAGAAGGAGGCATGGTGCTCTGGATAATACTATATGCGGATATATTTTTATGTGGCTTTTCTTTCTAATGCCAGTTAACCACCCACCTAAAGCCATAAAAAATAACAACAGGAATGGGTAGGAGAGGCTGGAATAAAATCAGTACAGAAGCTGGGAAAGAATAAGTGAAAAGGAAGGAGACAAAGAAACAGCACAGCACAAAACATGGGGAACATAAGAAGGTCTCGTTTGTGACTTTGGCTTTTTTTAAAATGAAATTATAAAATCCTTATCAACTCAATAGACTTCTGTATTATTATTCCAGATTTATAATGGTGTAACTAAAAACAGTCTGGCCAATCCTTAGCTTAAAGAATAGGAAAAAGAACATTAGGAGCAATGTGAATTTTACAGAGGACCTGTGCTACAATGTGAAGTACTGGTTATTGTCTGTTTTCTACTGCACTATCATTCCCCGAAACAGTGCCTTTTACCAAATAATATCATGACTCCCTAATTATTAAAGGCTTAATTAATCTCTGGGCTAGTCATGAGAAATCTGCACTTTAGTGTAGAGTGATTCTTGCACAATTTAAAGTTTAATTTAGTATAAATAATGATGGGGTGTTTTCCCAGCTAGTGCACAATCCATTCAAGCTTTCCCATTTTCTGCTCTTCTATTTACACCCTTTGCATGACTACCACGGAAAGCTCACTTTTTCTCTAACAATCACCTTTTTTCACTGAGATGTACAACATTTATAATCTGCTTTGTAAATCTTAATTCTTGGCTCCTTTTCAGGCAAACAAAATGACAAAATCAGAGACCATCCAATGTCCTGCTCTGTGGTGAGTCACAATGATTTTATCACTTAAATATAGAAACCATTTAGAGTCTGGGTAGATGTTAACTTTCCAGAAGGACTAAAATGGGAATTTGTCCTATATTTTAAGGCCATGATCCCTAAAGATGTTTCTTTTGAGTGGCTTTCTAGTCTTTGTATAAACTTGATTCATTGGAAACAGTCCTCAAACAATGAAAGTCTGATCATTAGCGAACGTAGAGCACTGCTTATAACATCACTACTAGTGATGGTATGATAAATCAATAGGGCACTAATGCAACAGTATATTTGTTTCCACACTATCAAGACAGCTTGTTCACAGGTTGTCTGTTATGCATCTCCATGTGGACTGGAAGAAAGTAGATCAAGAAATCACCTGATCCTCCCAAAAGTTAGGACTGCTTATTAAGTGGTCACTGATTTACAAATTGGAGGAGAATCAAAATAGTAATAAGACTGAAAAGTGGCTTACTTTCACATTTTGCCAATTAGATCGTGGATATTTAGTATGTGCCTCAGAGAAATGCTGACTGGCAAGAATATTAGAATAAATTCATTATTAGAATAAGAAAAATGTCACTAGTGTTTTGGGTGTTTGGTTTTTTAAAGCAGAGTTTTGTTGTTTTTTCTTAACCCTAGACAATAGGTAATATTGCTATTGTATTTATCCACACTGCTCATAAAACAGCACATCACAAAAGTGCCTGGAAAATAAAACTCCAATGAGAAGGGACCCATCAAGTTTAAATGGAGGTTTATATTGCGGCATTATGAGACAGAGGTTTGCACATTTGCAGCTCCCATGGCAGAAAGTGAAACTCTGAACAATTAAAGCAGCACAGACATCCTGCCCTAAAGGACTGTAAGCATTTAAAAAAGCAACCATGACCTCTCTTTACTGGGCCTGTTTTCTATTTAATTTAAAGTCTTTATTAGCCAACAAAATCTTGGCTGGATCTTAGTCAAAGTGATGAATACACAAGCATTTTGATCTACAATTTGGGGCACTTCAAAGTGTTCTTTACTTTATGATCATTTGTAATTAAGATCAGAGTTCTGGTAGCAATTTCAATACCACCTAAACATATTTGTAATATATGAATTGCTTTGCAGGAGCGTACATACTGTCCTTTCTGGTTTTGTTCATGTAAGATTGGAGTTGCAAATGCTCAGGGTCTCAAGAAGTTACTCCTCCAAGTATGTGTCAGCAGCTCCATACCTAAGTTTCTCTTATTCAGTTCCCACAATGGCACACAAAAATGCAGCATACATGTATGGCACAAAAATGGGGTTTTTTTAATTGGTTTATTGAAACATGAACTTGGGAGAATAGTAATAGAAATTACTAACTTGGGGGGTTGGGGGCTTGGGGAGGGGGCTGGGGGAGCCTAAAAAAGCCTTAAAACATTTGAAGAGGAGTTTTTGTTCTTTTTGTCATCTGTTTTTCTCACTTTTATTATGCTTTGCTCATTCGCCAAAGGAGTTTTCTGCTTTGTCAGGCACAAGCAGTTTCAGAAGTGTTCCCCTTTTCAAGTACAGGGACTCTCTTTCATGCCAGCAGCATCTTGCAAAACTAAAGATGTGACCCCTGTATTAGCATCATCATCTCAGGTTCTAGGCTCAGTTCTTTCTAGACATTGCGTGTTTCTACATCTTTCTCTCTAGCTTTGTACTTGCTAGGATAAACGTTCTGGTTCTTGTACTTCACCTCTATAGTCTGACTTCTCGGCTAGCACAACTCAAACTTCATTTGAAATCCAGCATTGAGTGTCAGTTACTTTTGCCTTGGCAGATGGGTACCTTTCCCTTTCACTCTGACACTGTTGCAGGGGTGCATTTTCAAGTTTAATATTGTATCATCTCCCTCTTCCACCATGCACCCATTAATCAGCTCCTTCTTTTTGCCTGCAACTAAAAACATCCCACAGATGTTTTAAGGCCCATGTGGCTTCTCCCCAGACTGTTTGTCCCTATCACATCCATGAGGTACTGACAGATGAATGCGCATCCACCATTCACAACAGATTTCCTCACAATATCTTAAATTTTGAACCACACTCATTTTGTTTTCTTCTGTGAGGGTCAACTCCTATAAAAATCTGCCAAGCTACTACATTTGCCCTTCTTAACATCCTCCCTTAAAACTCTCCTCTGCTGTGACACCTTAAAAAAAATGATAGTGGTTAAGCACCTGATGTGCCGTAACTGCATAGTGATCATAATTATCTCCCAGTTACCTTGTCATTTCTGCCCCTCTCCCCATCTGTTTGCTGTCTCTTGTCTTTTGCTTAGATTAAAGACTCTTTGGGGTATGGACCATGCCTATATTTCCTGTGCATTTGGATACTGTCCTGCATGAAGAATCTTGGGTTCTAGGCACTACTGCAGTGCACATAAATAAGAATTACTGTTTGTCAAGTAAAATCCTCAACATTTTTGTATGCATAAATTATAGCCACATCCTGTAATCCATTTTTCAGGCTAAACAATTGACTTCAATGGGAGTTGAGCCAGGGCAGGAGTTGGCCTGTAGTCTTTATCCAAACAAGCAACATAACATATTATTAATCACCTTAAATGAAGACTATCACATTCAGTGATGCAATCCTACCTGTGGATAAAATAAATACCTTTCCAGAAACCTTATGACTTCTTTCATTTACACTAGGCCAGGCTAGTTTTTAAGAAAACTCTTGTTCTACCAGGGATAACAAGTGACTCTCTGGTTGTATTTCCTTCATGTTGGGGGTCCAGAGAAGAGCAACGAGGCTGGTGAAGGGACTTGAGCACAAGTCCTTTGAGGAGAGGCTGAGGGAGCTGGGGTTGTTTAGTCTGGAGAAGAGAAGGCTTAGAGGTGACCTCATCACTCTCTTCAACTACCTGAAGGGAGGTTATAGCCAGGTGGGGGTTGGTCTCTTCTCCCAGGCAACCAACAATAGGACAAGAGGGCATGGGCTCAAGCTCTGCCAGGGGAGGTTTAGGTTAGATGTTAGGAAGAAATTCTTTACAGAAAGGGTAATCAGGCACTGGAACGGCCTGCCCAGAGAGGTGGTGGATTCACCATCCCTGGAGGTTTTTAAAAAGAGATTGGACGTGGCCCTTAGTGCCATGATATAGTAATTGGAGTTGGATCAGGGGTTGGACTTGATGATCTTGGAGGTCTTTTCCAACCCAATCTATTCTATGATTCTATGATTCTATGATTCTATGATTACTTGGAGGTTGGCAAAAGGCTAGTCAGTAACCAGCAGTCAGTTGCATGCCACCCTGTCTTTGCCCAAGAGGTCTAGAAGTAGCTGTTACTTCCCATTCAGAGCCTTTATCTCCCACTAGAGCAACACAAAGTAGTCTTCTGGAGGCTGTAGTTTCGAATTTTATTCTGCATTTTGTTAATATCCTCAAATATAGTTTTATCCATGTTGCAGCCATAGCCCTAAGCTGCTAGTTATAATTCACCAAAGTCTTGGAGAAACAATCTGTTTGGCTGAGAATGCAGCTTGGGAAGAATGTCAAGCTATTTGTACATGCCTGCATCATAACTGTTGGTAGGAGAGGTGGTTATGGAGGCCACTGTCTCCTGTACTGTTCTTGAGGAACAACAGCTGTGTGCTTCCTCCCATGTAACTTGGAAGAACTGCAAAGGAGAGGAAAGCCAAAGCCAAAAATAAAAACATGCACAAAACCAGTGAGTAAAATCTGCCGGAATCAAGGAGCTATTTTACTACTGGAGATGAGCCAAAAATCTGTGGAAGTCCCCTATTAATGTAATGGCTTGGTTATAATTGCTTCCCCCCACACCCCACCCCTTCCTTTCCCAGGTGAATCTTGTCTTGCACATATAAGACAGACAAGAAAAAGCACGCACACTTTTTCCAGAGTTATAATGTTTGCTTTACAGGCTTTCTGCCTAAAAGTATATTTTTTTCCTCTTCTCTTGCAAAGTCTGGGGCTTCCTAAGTTGTTGGTGTGTGAAAGAGAGACAAGTCCTTATATATGCTTACTTTCTACTGAAATTATATTAGCTAAGGGTTAATCTTAATTAAATGTTCATAGATCAGGTTGCTTTCCTCTTTCTGCCACTGTTTAGGTCATTAGATGCTGATATGTAAATGAACCATGCAGATAAGACCTAATGTTAAATATCTAGGACTTCCTTATTTAGGGAAGAAATGCAGGAAGGATAAGAATCTCCTCACTTCAGACCATAAGACAGATATTGGCTTTCTAGCACTAGGAAGAAACCTTCTGAAGCATTTTCTGTTTGCCATCATCCGAAACAAGATGCTGAATTAGAAGCATAGTTGATCCTGGTCTGATTCAAACCCCACTATGTTTCCATGTGATGATGCTACTCCTAGCTGTGTAGCAAAATTGCTCCAGTGGAATAAAGTGTATACATGGAAACAGAAATCCAGAGTCCTTCCTAGTCTTTTACAAAAGGACATAGCATGTTTATCTAGAAAAGGGAGTTTAGGTGGTTTTTTTTTTCCTCAAAGGACATAGGAAATGTATAACTTTATATTGAATTTAGTGTTTACTGTGTTCTCAGTGATATGCCACTATTCCCATGTATTTTGGGGTTTCTTCAGCCAATTATTTCTGTTTTATTGGGGAGAAATTTATCTGAATATTTTGAGTGGAATACTACGGTATATCTGAAAATTTCCTATGCTTTCCTATCTGAGGAAAGCATGCAGTACTGAGTAGATAAAGCAAAACTTCATATTTATTTTAGATAATTTAGTCTCTAATTATACAAAAGTGATGTGAGAGAGATACAGAGAATCTGACCCAGAATTGTGACTAAAAAATAATAATATTATCCTAATTAAAAACTATATAAGAGTTTGTTATCCAATCCCTGACAGACTTGCATGGCTCAAATAATCGCAGGATTCGCAGGCTAAAGATTTAGTAAAAATTTCATGGGGAAAAAAGATCCCTAATTAATTCTCAGCATTTTTTAATATTGTGCCTCTTCTACAACAATGATGGCTTTTGGGGACTCTTGCTCACTTATGAGACATGTGGGTCATTCGAATGCTTGAATATTCATTATGAGATGAGCTGGAACTGGTTGTGCAATACATTTGGTTGAAAACTAAATTTTATGTAAATTCTATAGTGGTGTTTTCTAGCTCAGAATCCATTCTGCTGTTTATCTTTATACTAATAATGGTCTCTTGGGCTTCTTTTTAAGCTTCTCTGTATGCTTTATTTTTTTCTTTTAAAATGAAAGATGAAGATCCAAAGAAAATAATTTTTAAAGATAGAAATAGAAACACTAGGTAAAAGGAATTAGCAATGCAATCTCTGCATATATTATGTGGAAATCTTCTGCAAAATTGCAGCTTGGAATTTTATTCTTAGGACATTAACCATTTCACATTTGAACAGCGTTGCTACTCTGGTTCCCCATATTTCAAAAAATGTTTGGATCTACTTTTGATTTCTATTTCTGGATATTTTTGTAATATTTATTAAAATATTCCTTCTACAAAGTGGTAAATCAAGTTCTCTTGAAGAAATAAAATCTGTGGCATAGCTCTGAAATGAGAATTAACCTTGATTACTACGGTAATTTACTAATCAAAACTGGAGACCTGCTAATCAAGCCTGAATTACCAGCTGCTTGATTTTTATCGTGACATAACCAAAATTGAACATTTGGTAAACAAGAGTCTTATTTATGAGGGGGAAAAATTGGCATATGGCCATATTAATCTTAATATATTTATCACTATATTTTTGTGATTTCCTTATCTGCTGATGTAGGCATCCTCCTTCTAACTTAATCCAGCCACCTTACCCTAGAAAGATAAAAACTGAATTTTAGATTACCCTGTAACTGGAGACAGAGTAAACAATCTCACATTTAAAGAGAGTTTTTCTGGTCTACCTGTTGTTTTTGGACCCAGGGAGAAGACCAACTAATATATCACAACAGCTTTATATTATAGCGTTGGTTAGACGGCACCTTGGAATAAAGAAAGCAGAACACTGAAAACAGAAATGAGAGGAATGGAGAACTGCCAGTAAGCAGACAGCTGGGAAAAGCTGCAGGAGGAAATGGCAAAGAGCGTGGCGCTGGTGAGGCTGGGGCTGTAGGGGATGGGGACAGCTCTGGAGAAGCAGGAGAGCAGGGAGAAGACCCAGGGGAAATGATGAGAGTGAATCACTGAGGGCCTGATGGAGGAAGCCACTGACCTCTCCTGTGAGTAAATGCATTGCTTGTACAAATGGACAATGTGCCAATTATTATAGTCTATCCGATGGGCCTGGGATTTTTAAAGTATTTGTCTGGTTTCCATAAGTGCAACTAATTTCATGGTTTTAATCATTTTTTTTTTTCAGTCTGATTTCTGTTCATTTTTTCAGCTCCCAGATGGCATCCTGTATCCACTGACACAGAAAATAATTTCCCAGTATTTTCCTTAAGGAATGACCTATTATGAACAAGCAGGAAAAGCCCATATTGTGCAATTCTTCCATAGAAAAACTGATAATTAATATAAATGGAGAGAAGCCCCCCCAAATGGGAATATTTTTTGTTGTTTGAACTGTGGATGGTATTTCATTAAGGTGTCCTGTACATTTTTTTTTTAAATCCTGTTCAAATGATATTGTCATGGGTAATTGTGCTGTTAAAAAGTTAAAGAACAGAAACACAAAAAGATTATTTCTAGAATAATGTTTATAGCATGAAATTCTCAGCTAGTCAAGCTCTTTCCCATTCTCTGGATGTTACTTTAGACCTAATCCCTCATTCTCTCAATTCTTAGCGTAGAAAATATATACGGCAAGTGCTGCTTCCATTTTTTCATCTTATCTCACAAACCTGAAATACTGTTTTTCCCTTTAAGTCCCAAATATACTTGTGTCTAACAGGAATATTTAGACCTTGAAGAACACGTGTGTATAATGACTGTATGTTTAAACACGACCCTGCGAAGCTGCAGCTTAGCACAGGCCAGGCTCGCATGCAGACTGCACAGCCTTACGGCTCTCCTGAAGCAAGTGCAGTCCAATCATGTCATGCAGCAGTTAGACCAGCTCACTTAGCTGCTTGGATCAAGTGACATTTCTTCAGAGTGGTATTAAGTATCGGGAAAATGTGAGCAACTATAAGCTAAAACAGAGAATGTTATTCCTAATATTGTATATTATTAAGCCCAGCAAATCCACCTTGAAATTTGGACCATTTCAGAATGCACTGGGACATAACAGGAGCTCCATAGAGAGAAGGAGCATATGAAGTCACTAAGGAGAAAGTACTTGTAAGGAAAGAACAATTGCTGTGGAGGAAGGCCAGAAAAAAGGTAGAAAATAACAAAAGTAATGGCACGAAAACTGGGAAGAGGAAGCAAAAATGGTAAAGTGACACCATAATGCTTTCCTTCCTCTAAAGCAAGGAAAAATTATGAAAGCATTCATTTATTAATTTTCAGCCGAAGAAAAAAACTAGGGTATAAAAAGAGGGGAAAACCAACCAAGCAAAAACCAATAAGAAACCACAGACAGTAGAACATGTGAAGAAAAAGGGCAGCAAAATAAGAGTAAATTAAGAGAGAGGAAAAACAAGTGCTGGAAGTAAAGGAGTGGATGGTAGGGGAGGTGGCAGCACAAAGAGATCTGATGTACAGGGCTTTTAGGTAAGTGAATTTTATTTGTATATGTCATTTCCTACTTTTTATTGCATTTCTCTGGCAACCATCCCACGGTTCCATAACCTATAGATGGGTGGGAGGAGGTGGCTAAGGGGGTAAAATGGTAATTTTTGGCAGATTATTGACATGACTTGAGTCAGGTCGTTACTTGTGGTTGTCATTAGACGAATAGTGAAACTGGGTTAATGGGGCAGGTGTTTATGAATCCTACAGGCTAGAGGAGGCTCAGTTTTCAAAACCTGACTGACACGGTAAGGGAGGCCCAAATGATTCAGTGCAGAGAAAGCGATGGCGAGCAGTGGTTTCAGCACTGCAGGGGCCACGGGGACCTATTTCAGATTTATAAGATGGTTCTCAACTGTCAGATATGCCCCAGTCTCTTAGCAGACTTAGGAAGGTGGACACTGCATAGGTTTCTGTATTGTTTTGCAACCATGGGATGGAAATAATTTTTTTTTAATGCAAAATGAGATCCTGAAGCACAGCTCTATGGTAAAACATAATTTTCATGGAAAATGTTGTGAGCTCTAAGTCTCCAGATTTTCTGGTTACCTTTGTTTCTTTTTGTCCTCTGTTTGACTCTTTACAGGATTTTTTTTATTATTATCTTGAATTTAAAATGGAAAAATTTCTAAAATATACAGTGTCAAATAAAATTAGTTAGGAATTTGGAAAACTTTAGAACATATGCAATAGCTGCCATCCTGAGTCAGACAAAATGTCTGTGTAGACCAGCGTCTTCTCTCTGAGAGACAAATGCCTAGGAAAAAAGCATATGAACTCTGATATATCGCTCATATAGAGAGTTGTTCCTCCCCTGTGTGTTTCTGCCCTCTGAGGATCAGTACCTTAGACATTTTGATTTGGAGGCTGGATCTTGATCATCATGTTTAGTAGCTAGTGATGGATTTTGTTTGCATGATTTCATGTAATCCCTTTTATGGTCCATTTACACTTTTGACCTCCACACCATCCTGTGGCCATGAGTTCCGTAATTTCATTATGCACTGTGAGGATAAAGTCTAGGTTCTGTTTGTTTTAAGACTGATGCCTTAAAGACTGGTCATTTAATTGGGTCTCCTAGTCCTAGCATTTGTGGAAACTGTTGAATAATGGCTCTATATGCTAGAAATAAGGCTTTTGAAATAAAAAAGCTCTCTTTGAATTTTAAAGCCTTATGATCAGGCAAGCTCCTCCTCCTCTTGCAAATCCTTCCATGAAAAAATGAAATATTCCCAACTCCAGCTGCAGCCTGAAGAAATTAGAATTAATTAAAGCAAAAGTAGTTTTATGGTGTTCGTACTGCATAGGTAAGTAGCCTTAGTCTTATTTTATATGTCCTATATGGTTCCCTTTTCATGTCATATTACAGTACTATCGTTAGTTCCATGGGATGTGAAATAGTCTGTTTGTAATGCTATGATCTGTGGCATAACTATTAAATCCTAAGTATAGTAATGTGAGAGTAAGTTCATTGAGTTCTCTGCAACAGAAGGGAGGGGAAAGGCCTGTCAAGTCAATTAAAAAAAAAAAAATAGGACTTTGAACATGACACTTGGGCATGGACAGACAGCACTATACAATGGGGTAGTCTAGGACATGAACTTGCAGTTTCTCAGGAGCTTTGGTGATTGCCGTGGTCACTTACCAACTCCCCGGTATCCAGTGTAAATATTATTGTTCCTTTTCCACTTGCATCTAAGCTATCTTGCATTTGGTGCTGATTCAAAGCATGCATACGGATACTTGCTGTGGAGCAGCTGACATGCTGCTACTTTGCACCCTGCTTTGAGCTGCGGTAATCCATTTGTATGCCTACACTTTTAGTTTCTTGGCCTCTTTGGTCTCTGTCCAGGTAGAGAAGGAGCCAAGAACTGTATTGGCTTGTATGGCACAGCAACAGGATGGGTGGCCCTGAGGGAGCTGGTGGACCAGTCCTGTGCACAGAAAGCAGTACAGAAGGATCTGTTCTTTTCCCCAGTCTACTGTATTTCAGCCTGTGCAGGGCAGGAGGAGGTAAGAAAGACGATGTGAGGTAGAACCAGTGCTTCCACGTTCCTGAAGACGGTAGTTACCCACATGTCCTGTCCTCTTTGCAGCAACTTCCAGTTCTGTGCTATTTTTATAATTCTGGTCAGATTGCTTTACAGAGAGACAAAGAACAGATTCCAGGATAAAATCAAAAGTGCTCTGAAAATGCACTGCATGTGGCAGTATTTGGAGCAGTGGTGACAGGTTAAAAAAAGAGTTTGACTGTAACCCAAGCATCAAAATTAATATTAGAAAATTTAATGCAAAACAAGGTGTGGGGGAACAAAGACTATTGGGGGGCCTTGTGTATATTCAGTTATAACAATTAATATTCAGCACTTGGAAAGAAACAACAATGTAATGGTTTTTACTGAATTGTACAAACAGAATAACTTTAACAACTATCACCAAACATGTCACAAATCAATTGTATTGAAAATATATTATGTTTCTTTAAAAAAAAAAAGATTGGAAAACAAAGCAGCACAAGCAGGAGGAGAGACAGCACACAAAGATTTACTTCTGAGTGCTACAAAATATTGAACTAAAAATAACATTAAAGATGAAATTTGCAATGAGTCTCAAGCTGCTAAATTCCCAAAGGCTGGGTCTGCCAAAGGCTCTGTTGGTTTCCTCTGTTCTTTTCTGTCTTTATTTAAATATTTTATACAGTTGTCTATGTTCATGTGTAGTGCGAACTGTCATTTATATTTCAGTCCACTCTAAAATGGATCTTAGACTATCTCAAGCTGTGCACTGCAGTGAGTAGTTTTGAACTGAGAGGTAAGTTGAAGTGGTAGGGACAAATGAATACTGATATTTAATGTAGGTTTTGTGTACTTATATTTTGCTGTCATGTATTTTGCTTTAAAACTGATTTGTAATTTTATGCATTTTGTGACATTATGATAAGATGTGATGTGAGTACAGCTTCCATTTAGCAAATACATTGATGTATTTTTGAGTCGGAGTGGTTGATTGTGGGAATTCTGAATTCTGGCCATAGGGTTTAATGTTTAGCAATAACATGCAAGTTTAGATCTGCAGTCTTAAATGTTCCTTCTTATGCTTTGGACTTGCCAAGGTAAACTTTTTAAAGCAAGTCAGTCTTAAGTTTATTTCAGATTCACTTCTGTGATAGGTCCACGGGGTGCTAAATATCCTCATGTCTCCATTGTCTTAGGAATACAAGGCATACCTTACCCAGAAAAATTTGGACTCACCATGGAGCTGAGTCCATCACCTTGGGATAGATTCTCCCACCCATCTGGTGTTGGGGGAGGAAGCAGAGAGACCTTTTATATGCCCTATAAAGACAAATTGCAGCAGTCGTGGTGGCTGGAGCACAGAGAAAGTTTCCTAATTGCTCCCCACAGAGTGGAAGACACCCGAGCTGGGGTGGAGGGGGCACTGCAGGCAGAGCCGTGCCTCCAACCCCGCACTGTCACCAGTGGGTAGGGTGATGGTACTGACAGCAGAAGCATGTACAGTGCTGCGATCCCGAAAGGCGAAAGTGTTCCCTTAAGTGGTGGTGCTGCTATATCCTGACCTTAAGACAATCCCATTGCTGATACACAGCGCAATCTATTAGATTAGGTAAGAACTGTTAAGACATATGAAGGTGGGGTTCTGCATTGTTTTTACACCAGCATGAGGAAGAACAAAATTAGTAGTATTGGACTCCATTTCATCAGTTCTAATAAAAGAGAGAATTCTTGAGAAATTATGTTGCTTTCTTGCTTCTGAACAGTAAGTCATACAGAATAAAAATTTAAAATAATGGCTATTAGATTAGGAAGTCTAAGAAGCTTTTACTACTTGGGAGCTTTGACTATTAAAGAATTGATAAATTGCCATTGAAATACAAGCAGCTCTGCAATATGATACATCAAAGTTCATTTTTTTTCTCTAATGCAGAGTTAAGATGAGCAGGCTTACTTTTTGCCCATCTTCTTTGCAGATCAAAAGGATTCCTTTCTTTTTATTTGAGTGATCAATTTACTAGAAGAACCCAATGTATATGTTGTGACTGGAGTTAACTTCTTATTCACAAGACTTTAAGTAGTAATACAGCATGTTGGCATTATGCAAACCTCAATAAATCTCAACACTGCTGTCCAAAGTATATAGTATGTCTCCTCCACATAATAGGGATGCAAAAGTAATTAATTATATTTCATAAAGTGGTATTTCTTAAAATATTTTGACCACCACCAAAACCACCACCAAAAGTTAACTCTTCTAAGAAGTGCTTCTACATTGTTAGCAGAAAGACTTCAGCATGTTGTCTTTTAGTGGACTGTATTCCATAGAAAGGACTCAAATGACTGAAATGTAAACTTTGAAAAGACACTTTAAACTCATGGCTTTTTAGAAATATTGCATGTCAAAGTAGTTATAAGAGTTTTTCTTTTTCATATAGGCTTTTTGTATATTAAATACCTATTATTATTTTGTAAGCATTTCTAAATCCACTCTGTGATAATTTGTATTTTCTAAAAACCTTTTAAATTAACTAAGACTAAAATATGTAATGAACATGAAACATTAAATGCTTTTAAGGGCAGAAAATACCATCATAACCTTCAGAAAAATATTTCTACAATGTGTAGAACCCACTAACTTACAAGTGGTCTAAAAGCTATACTTGATAACAAGGTCTTGTACATCTGTATCATTGGGTAAATACTGTCTGCCAGTATAGCTGGAGCAGACTGACATTGCCATTTTTAAGATCAGTTCTGTAAAGGAAATCCTTATGTGGTTGTCCACAATTTGGCTGCTGATCTTGGGTCAGACACAGTGTGTAGACACTGTCATAGCACCCTTTGTTCAAAGAGGAGGAAAATCCTGCATGTGACCTTATGGAAGTTCAAGCCTGCAAAATGCTGTGCATCTGATCCAGCAAAACACTTAAGTGCTTAGCTCGCACTTAGTTCTAAACTTAAGGGACAATATATAAATTAGATATATACTTTGCTGAAAGATGCAGGATCAGATGCATATAGTCCTGAAGGAGGTATATAATGTGTGAAAATAAATTGTATGGGAAAACATGTATAGATAGCTAGATAGGTAATTAAGGAAGCCTTCAATGTTAGTTCAAGGAATACTTACATTTACAATACTTTGTTTCACATTAATCCTTCAGTAGTCTACCACAATTTGTCTCTGACCATGAAATTTTTATCTATGTAGTGTCTGTCTTTGGAACATAAAGATTTACAATCTCTGAGCCTAGTTTGGTTCATCTTGACATTGATGACAGAAATCCCAATTTTGCTTTTGAAGGGCATGATTGGACCTGTTAACATTTATTTCAGTCTTGCAGAAGGACATACTGCTTTTTTATTGTATATAAAGTATGTCAAAATAAGATTAAGAGACTTTATGATCATTGCACAGTAAGTCAGTGGCACGTAATCATAGAACTAAAGATTCCTTCCTTCCTGACTCTCACTTCCTTGCTTTATACTGTACTTTCGATAATGTGTCTACATTCCCATAGCAATATTATTCTGGCACATGATAATGCAATAGTTTTGAAATATGCTTTTCATGTGATGTGTGAAAACATAAAATCTATAGATATGCAGTATACATGGATAGAAGAATTCATATTACAATATGTAGCTACAAGCATAATAAATGGAAATTGATGAAAAGGGAATCTTTCTGCTGCTGGGATTTTAAAGAATTAGACAAATGTGTGTAGTTCAAATAAGGCAGAATATTCTGCTTCTTGTCATAGAAAGAGCAATGAACATGTATCAGAAGAGAAAATCAGCTGCCGCTTGGTAAGTACCCTATGATTTTTCTTGACTGCTGCCATTTGGGCCCTAGCAAGTCCAGTACTTACTGTGCAGATTAGGGATGCTAGCTCCTTTTTTGTTGTTCTGTCTTGAAAGGACAGTCTTTCTTAGAAAAACTAAAACTATAGCAATACAGTACCATCTCTTCAGAAATATTTTTACTGATTCATTTTTTTTTGCAAGCAGGACCTAAATCAGTATAATTGTGAAGTGAATTCTTGGTCCAGTCTTTTTGTCTTGAAGGCAGAAGAGAATCCCAGAAAAGTGACATGGAATGCTATTTTTCTCTTATGTTTTATAGGCAGTCTTTGCACAGTACAATATTAGGTGATGCAAGTCTTTGTAATTTATATATTTATGCTAGATGTTTTTAATTCTTATTGTTATTGTTTTAGTAGTAGTAGCAGTAGTAATAGCAGTAAGTAGTGGTATTATTCCCTCTGTGAGGCTCTGTGCAAAGAGATCATTAAAAGATAGCATTCTGGAGGTGATGCTCTATCTAACTGGAATCAGCGGGACATAGGAACTACATCCTGTACGATGAATAACAAAAGAAAGGGTAGTTTACACTCTTTGATACATTTCTGCTCGATTAACCCCCAGTGGGATTTTACCCCTCCAGTCACATTTTTTTGTTCCTCTAATCTTCTTTTGTATTTGCTCACTGACCCCAAGCATGTATTTGACTTGTGACCCTATTTCTGTTAATAAAATACAGGCCATCTGACCAGCATTCACACCAATGAACTACAAGGTGATGATTACCTCATTGTAAAAGCTAGGAGTTAGCAACACACAGCAGTGTAAAGCTGGTGGTCAGGTGGGCTTAAAGTAACTAACGAAGGCAGCATGAGCAATTCTGAACTGTGATTTCAAAACCAAACTAAAGATAATAAAGTCCTTCAAAATATGTAATACTGTCCATAGAAGAACTGTGTATCTCCTTATGTATTGGTCATCTATGAATTAGTTGATAGTGGGATTATGGCATGACAAAAAACAATTATAACTATAATGTGGAAATTTCCAGTATCTGTATGGGTGGTAGTTTATAAAATCAAAATTACCCTATTTACATTTTGTGTTATAAATTATAATTATATGCCTCATGGAAAAAATACATCAGCACTCAGTGGTAATAATTTCAGCATAGTGTTTTGAGGCTAGATTAACACTGAAAAGCATAGGTGAGCTCTTTCTAAGCAAAGTATTACTTGTTTTTAAAGTACTACCAGAAATGTAGATTTTTTTCTAAGAAAATGCATAACAATGAACTTAAAAATGCTTTCACCAAATCCTTAAACCATGAATATTATGAAAAGCAGTGTTAATTGTGTGTTACATGAACAAATCATGCCAAAGCCATTTATCAGATATGTAATCTGTGGCTCTGTTTTGTGACAGGAAGCCATTATTTCCACTGAAAAAACAAATCCGTTAAATTTGAACTATTAGATTACAGCAGGGTTAAGGCTGCTTCTGTGCTGTAGAGTCACATCAGGGTCACGGCCCAGTTCTAGAGATGTACTGCAAGAGCTTCATATCTGATTAAGACAAAAAACTGATAAAAATGTAATGCAGACTAACAATATGGAATTATCTGATGCAGTTTGGGGGGATAGGGGCAGGGGGTATAACATCATTCAGTTTATTTGCATATGTTTGTTCTTTCTACTGAAATCAATCTCTTTGAAGGAAGCAAGAAAACTTTAGAAAAAGAAAATATTATTAATGCTGGTAAGAGAACACAGAAGAAAATCTTTAGTAAACATTTCTTTCCCAGTGTTGATTATCATTCTGTCTAATGTTTATTTTCATAATTTTCTTTGATCCAAACACAAATAGCAATAAAGTTAGCTCTGTTTCTTTGAACTAACAAAACTATACTGTAGCCAAATTTGGAGCAAATTTTTAAGTGGCTTTTTTGTTCTTCTCCCAAGCCACGTAACAGATTTATAGAGTAGATGTTTGCATAACTCACATCCACTCCTATATGGGAATGTTTCCATGGCTAACAGTGATTTACCTGCTGTGGGCCTCTTCTGACTTTACTGCAAAGGCTGAGGGCTGTAAGTGTCTGGGTACGCGCTCACTCCTGTCAAGGCAGAACCAGTGGGTCAGCGCTTTGGGTCAGGGCTCACCCCGTTGTGTTATGAGAATCGCTACAGTTTACAAGGATTGACTGTGGGTCTGCTGGGCTGCCTGGTGAGTTGTAAACCCAGAATGCAGTCATTTCCCACCCAAACCTGCATTGCAGAGAGAGGCAGGGCAGGGATGGCAGAGGACCCAGGTCAGAAACTCTGCACAAGGGCAGCTGAAAAGGGGTTGTTACCGCTTCTCACTTCTGGACCAGAACCAAGCAGACAGAGCACAGGTTGTATCTTCACAATCTCCTTCCATTAGAAATTTGACAGACAAGTATAAGCTACAGACTTAGAAACAACTACATTCCTAATACAAATATTATACAATTGTATATTATACCTGTGTTGCTGGAGGTGCTTTAGTCTGTACGTATTTTAAAATTCTACCAAATTACATATCTGTTTAGGAGACAAAAACCATGAGATCATCTCAGCTAAAGCTATTGACCCTGTCTCAGAGAGCTGTCCTCTTGTGTGCCTGGCAGCACTTGGTGGGGTATTGGTCAAGAGTCTATATCTGTGATGGAAAGTATGTAAGTCAACCTCAGATTACAGCTAACAGGTATTCTGGCTGTTCTGTTCAGCCCTTCTGCATGCAAATATTGTCTCTGAAATTGGTGAAAGTCATTAATAAAGACCACAGCGTCCAACCTCAGTCAATCAGATAAGGAAGAGCCATGAGCTGGATAAACTCACTGCTTTTTTAAGTTTTTTGAGGGTATGACATAGAAACATGGGAGATTCTCAGGTTCTCTAAACTAAGTATTTTTTTGCTCTCCCGTTACATTCCTGTGTTTGCCCCACTGCTTAGCCCAGCTGAACAAGGGCATCCAAGCTAATGATTGATTGCCTCCATGAGCAGGTCCAAGTTTCATTCTTAAACCAGCCAGCATGTGGTTGATGACAGGGACAAAGCCAGCCCTCATCACTCCCTAAGCAAATCATTTTCCCCTTTACTATACACTTCAACCAAATTGTGATTTCACCATTGAAATAAATGGCAAAATTTCCACAAGCTTCAGATGGATTCGGATTTGGCCAGTGGCTTCTAAATGCAGATGGCCTGTTAAAGGGCTTATTTTTAAATCAGGAGATGTGTAACTGCTTCAAGAGATTATAAAAATAGAAATTAATATAAATAATATGGGGTCAGGTATTGCTAAAAAGCGTCATTAGAAAATTGACATGTTTAAGGATAAATCAGAACTAATCCCAGTGACTGCAGGTGACTCATAGTTGAGCAAGAATGAAACTTTTGATGCTGAACAGTGTAGAACAGTTTTGGCTGAATATTTTTACTTTTTTTTTTCTTTAATACATATAAAAATGCTAAGTAGAAAACAATTGTTGACTTCTGCAGGTTAAAATACAGTATTTCTGGTCCTAGAGGAGGGAGTCCCCAGACAGTAACTAAAGGCTCCTGCCTAAATGTGGTACAGCCCTTCCCTTTAACAGAAGATCATGACAACTACAAACACAGCCAAAAAGCACTGCTTATTCAGTTTCTTTTTTTTTTTTCTTTTTAACATTATGAAAACAGGAATACCAGAACTGATACTGTAATTATTGTTCACTTTCATATAAGTATACATAGGAATATGGGACTGGAAAAACCCACATGCCTCTAGGCTCTATTTCCTAAATTGCTGGCAACCGTAGCCTAGGTACAAAGCCCAGAAAAGTTAGAGAACTACAGAATATTCATTTCTTGATGGAAGAGTGTGAATCACCATACTTCCAAAATTTATGAGCTTTACATTCTTACATAATTTTAAGTAAAAATACATAGAAGTGCTCATGTGCTAGAAGAAGCTCTCCCTGTTTCTTGTTACTGAAAGAAACAGGGCTTTGTCATGTAGGAGCAGAGTCCCTTCTATTCCCTAGTCCCTGAGACTGCATGGCTTACTGGATAATTCAGAGCTAAATACAAAGTTGTGCTCAGCATTCTTTCCTCCTCCCTGTGTGAATAAATGTTTCTACTCTGCCTTTCTGCAAAGACAAGCAGAAAGCCTTGTAGACAGGTGTAGTAACATCTGCCTGAGTCTGCAGAAGCCTGAAACAGCAGCAATGAGAGGTG
>NW_010325675.1:0-12845 GCF_000700745.2 Antrostomus carolinensis | reverse complement strand
TCAGCATGTATTACAGCTCAAAGTAAATGAGTATCCATGTAAAAATAAAATAGTATATGGCTTACTGTAGTGATGGCTCCATTTTGTTGGGGTTTTTTTTAATATTCAGTTTGGTTTTTTTAATGTTCAGTTAAATAATACTAAATTAATATTCAGTTATTTTTATATTCAATTTAAACATTGGCAGTTATTGTGATAACATGCTTTGCCACTGATGTTCCAAGCCTTAGTGAGTGTAAAGCTTTTGTGGTACCTGGCAAAGGATGCAGTTGATGTCCTAGCCTAGCTACCTTGTAGAGTATGTCTGTCTTGAAAATTCCTCTTCAAAATGGCTCTCTAGCAAGATCCCCACCACATCTAGGGATTGAAACACTAGTTGTGCCTCAAAAATCTTAGATTATGTATAGTCCCACAGTAATTATTCTTCCTTTATCTCCAGTAATTTTCCTGTGCTGGTTCTGGTTTGTTCCCTTCTGCTCAGTAGGGGAGGAGGAGTTATTTTTCTTTATTGCTATTAATTTTGTCATACTATTTACTATATTCACATAGCTTCTACTATCAAACTACTAAAACAGTGTTCAAGTATATTAAATCCCCCATTTTAAAACAGTAATAAAAGGTTTTTACCAAATATATACATAAAACATCTCTCAGATGCAGTAAGGAAACTGAATACAGAGATAAAGTTCCCAGAACTTGGGAAGACAAAGGAACAGTTTACTAAAGAGCCTTTTCCCAACACTCAGAGCTCTGATAGCCCTTAGAGGAAATAATAAATCTTTCTCTTTGTCGCTCTTCCCTAGGTTTCTTTTGTTGTTTAGGATTAAAAAAAAAAAATGTAGGTACTATAGGTACTGCTTACAAGGCAGCTTCCTTGATGTTTCTGATAGTCCAACCAAGGGACAAGATTGTGTGTATAGGAAGAGAAGATGAGCAATTCATCCTTTAAATGAATTAAAAACAAAAGTGGAAATCCTTTGTAAGAAGAAGAGTGGCTGGGATTATAGCTCCATGCTTTCACTAATGACTTTGCAAACATTTAGCCAGAGATAACCTAGAAATCCAGTTGCACTTTATTTAATATTCAGATAAGGACCATTCACCTGCTGTTATGCTACAACATCTACAATCATTCTTTGAATACTGATAATTATATGAAGCAGACTCCCCTAGAGGCTGGTAGTCTAGTCTGGATTCACCTGGAATACAAAGATGAATAATATTGTATATTACATGCACCCAAGTAGTTGCAATTTATAGAAATGTCCATTTATGCTCCTGAAAAAAAAGATGTGTATTTCCCTAGGGGTATAGTATATGGTGATAAAAACCTGTGTGGGGGACTGTTTGCATTGTAACTCCTAGTATGCCTGTTGTTGATTAATTAATAAACAAATAAATTGTTATATTTAGCCTGATATCTCCCTACAAGTCCATAAAAGAGAAAATGTTAAAAAATAATTTTGTGTGCCTCCCCATAAGGAAGGGTTACTCAGAGACACAAGAAATGAAGAGTAGGAGTGGCATCCGAGTGGCTCGGAGTAGATATGTGGATATATTTTTAAAAGATGAGTAGCATTATGAATATGCTCTCTTTGCCTCCTCCTTGCCTCCTCTTTCTCCCATCAGGTGCCTTGTCCTTGTTCTCCCCTCTCGTTTGCTGATGGCTGATAACACCTTATCTCCACCAGGGAAGCAACCGGGAAGTGTGCTCCTTCCTCACAAGACTGAGGGTATAATTAGAACAACGCACCTGCTCAGTCCTCTGGTGACTCAGTTAGTCTACATCCATGTCAAAATCCATGCTGTGAGGGTAATTTGATCATCTCACTTACTTTTTTCATATACTTTATATGAATAAACCACCAGAACAAGCCTCCGTTGAGTTGGTTCAGTTTAATCTCACAAATTTGTGTCAACTCCTTGTTGCCAGAAGAATTTTATCATTTGATCTCATGGTTACACTTTAGTAGACTTTAGCACATATTTTATTTCACTCTCCAGAATATAAAATTCCATTTTGTGTCAAAACCATCTTTTTATTATTATCTATTTATATTTCAGTGATACTTACAGGCTTCAACTGAGATCAGGGTCTTGTTGTACTAGACAATACAGAAACATGCAATAAAAGAATTCTAGTCCCAGGAGCCTTGTAAGCTAAATAAAGGCTGGGAGAAAGGAAATATTACCCCCATTTTACAGATGGAAAACCAAAGCTCTGACAATTTTTCCATACAACACAGTGCAGTGCCATACAGTGATACTGGAGAGAGAGTTCTGAAAAAGCTACAAAGTCCAGAATCCATGCAAAATAAAGGTTGATTTAAACTCTATTCTACTGGCAAACAGCCATGTGAGTTCAAATAAGTTATAGATGTACACTGGTATAATTTGCACACGGAGCATCCCACGGCTCCCTTGGCCTTCTCCATGCTTGTTTGTCTCCCAGCTCTCCCTTCAAAGGCAGAAGGCACCGTTTTTTGATGCTGTCTTCTTAGGCTCATAAGAGTTAGTCTACCACTGCTTCCTCTAGCACTTAACAATAATTTACCTCTAGCCCTGCGATGCCACAGCGGTGTCAAATCTCTCTGACTGCAGCAGCTTCCAAGCTCAGCAGAGATACATCAAGGGTGTGTTAGGTTCTCCTTCCCAACTTCTGAAGGGTAATGTAATCTTTTTGTCCTTGGAGAAAGCCTGGAATCTCCTGTATTTGAATTCTTTTCCTCATTTAGTCTGCACCTCCCAGAAGACCGTGTAAAATCCTGGGGAAGCAGTAGCCAACAGAGCACATTCACTCAAGAACAAGCAGCAGAGAAGCACTTTGGTATTCCCTGAAGACATAGCAGAAACAAGTGGAATGGTAAGTTCACTGTCTTCCTTTCAAGGATGAGTAAAGATAGGAGGGAAAACTGCCAGGAATGAGGGTGAGGGTAGCAGTTTGCACAGAGGTGCTTGTGTCCCCCTCAAATCTGCTGGGCTACTGCAGACTTTTGCAAACCAGCCTACTGGATTTGGTTTGCAGAGCTCCGTGAGCTAAACTCTTCACCGTCCTAACTGTGCACCACTATAACGTTGCCTTTTGACTAAAAACCAGTTCAGACTAATTGTCAAGGATCAGATAACAGGAAAATATTTCTGTTTGACAGTCTACTATTTTTCAATTGTTCCTCTGTTACATATCTAAGTAAACATTTGTTCCACTTATCATTTCTGAGCAAAAGACATGAATCATTTGACTAGTAAAACCACAACGACAGCTGTTGCTTATTAGAAACAGTCATCTTGTTCAAGGGCCTGCTACGGAGGAGTTCTTCAGGAAACTGTTTCTGCTTTTAGTGCTTTACAGTGCAATGAAAGCAAAGTTGCAGAAATTAGGGCATTTTTATTTCACTTATGTGATTTGCAAAACACACGGGCACACACGCACACAGAGCAATCATTACAGCTGAGCTAGAAGCCCCCAAGAAACAGGAAAATAACTTATTTAAGAACACTACTACTGCTATAATACTTATGTTCTTTGACTTTGTGACATTTATACAGTTCTCGACAATACAGGTCAAACAAAACTGGATTTAAAGGTCCCTTTGTAAATAGGTTATGGTATTTGAGATTTGGGATTTTGGTGTTGGATACAATATTTATACCAGTAATTATGCATGTACCAGAAACATTTTTTCACAGTTCATGGTTTCTCCAGGTCTCAGGAACAAGTTAATGCTGGATTAATAAAATCCCTAGAAGCCAGTCATCAGTGGACACTACTATATTACTTTCAGATAAAGCTTTTCCAGCCAGTGGTTAAAAAAAATAAAAGAAAAAAAAAGAAAAAAAGAATCAGTTTTAAAACTCTGATCCAGATAGGAAAATCAGGAAGGGCAACTCTACTTAATTGCAATAAAATACTTTTTAAATTAGTGGAAACAAAACAGGGAACACAAACTGGACCACAAGGAATTCAAGAACAAATAAGTGAAACTGAGTCAGGTTAGACATAAAGATTTTTCCCTTTCTAGGGTGCTGGTTCAAAGGAGTTATAGAGCATAAGGGCCAAAATCTGATTCTTTCTGTGACCTGTAGGAAACAAAATTGTATTAAACAGCGATCTAACAGTTAGGCATTTTATCAGACAAAATTGCTGGAATGGTATACTCTGTATGATGCCCTTATTGTCAGCTTTGAAGGGGGAAGCCAAAGACTAAATGAGCATAGAGACTGCACTGATCCCAGCAGAGCAGAGGGGAGGAACATTGGCAGGGCGATGTAGAGATGTTACCAAGTAGTCTGCTCTGCAGTTAAATAGGAGCAATAGTGGCTTTGTGGTTGTTGCTTAAACACCTTTCAAAAACACAGAATTCATTTACAAACATTAAAGAAGAAAGAGTCAAAAAAAAAAAAAAAAAAAAAGATTGCTGGATCATGGCAAAAGAAAAAGGAAAGCAGAACAGAAAAGCAGTGGAGGGAAGCGTGTCACTGAGGAGGCAAAGCTGAGGTTTATTGTAGGTTAGAAATCTGCAAAACCATCACCAGTTCAATAATAGTATTCAGCGCGGTTTCTAAGGATCATATCCTGCCCTTCCTTCACCCTCACAACACTCACTGATGGGAGTCGGCACTTTGCTCCAGCTAGATATTTAGAAGTCATTTGTTCTGTGTAACGTGCCTGTTCTTACTAATCTTAGTCAAGTAAGTAGTCCATCCTCATGTGTCATCCCACTGAAGTCAAATGTGCTATTAGCATAAGTGATGATTACTTATCTGTGTGAGGTCCTGTGAGGTTGGGTCTTTCAGCATCAGTATACTTGACATGGCAGTCTTCCTATTATAATTTAATAAAATGGGGCGCAATTCCATTCAGAGGTGCCTTGAGGAATAAACTGGACTTAAATTGTGCTTAGGCCTTTGACTGGACCTCTGCAAACCCTGAATTTCATTGCGTAAATACTAATTAGTCGGACGGGGGTTATTAAACTATAGACTCAGTTCTTTACCGTTGCTCAGAGCATTTGCAGTTGCTCAGTACCTTTGCAAGTGCTTGAGCAAGGTAATGTAAATCTGAGCACACTCAGAAAAAAAAGTTGTAGTAAAACTGCTTTCCTTGGTAAAAACAGAGCCTGCAGAAATGTCATTAATAAATAGAGAATTTGTACATGTTGGTGGGTAAATTTCACTGTAGAATACTGTGCACTGAAAATGGATGGTGTAAGACAGTGGAGTAAAGTGCATCTCACAGCTGTACTGACATGGAAATCTCTTTTGCAGTCAGATAGATGGAAAAGGCCTAACCCAGAACCCTCTGTAGTCAGAAGGAATCTTTGTTTTGATGAGCTCTGAATTAGGCCCTTACTGAGCAAGCACACGCAGGCACCCTCGATGCATCTCAGTCTTGGATGATTGTGTACAGTAACGCACTTAGTATAACATCGGTAAAACGAATCAGTTACCTGTAATCAACTACTTGGTGCAAGAAGGAATCAATCAGTCCATTTTCTATGCCACGCACCTCTCCTAAGGAAGAGCTCCTAATTGCTGCATAGATAAATCAGCAAAAGACATCACTCATGCTAAGCACATCATTTTAAAGGGCTACACGTATTTCTAACAGGTCATATTCTGCAACTCTTTTAAAAATTTCATATCTTTTTGTTCTTTACCTGATTTCTGAGCAGCTCCTAGCCTCAGAGTAGCGCCTGTATTCTCTCTGAACCTTCATTCTAAGATCCTACAGCTTTCATAGCATTGACATCTTTTGTGAATATTGCAGCAATTCCTGGCGACCTTTGTGACCATCTCCTTAATTCATAGTTCTCCTGATTCCCAAAGTGTAATGGACATAGGAAAATTTTGGATCCTAATTTCCTAACCAACTAGCTCTTTGCTCTGCTCTTTGTTACAGGTGAGCTGGTACAGTTACAGAGTGTAGTCTTCTGTGTGACCCCAAAAGGTTTTTTTTTTTTTAAATATATTTGAAAAACTCTTAATCAGTGGTACAAAACATATTGCCCAGCTGTTAGATCCAGAGGTTCTGGCACACTAGATCACAAGTAGTGGATCCCTTATAATGTTTGATCCTTATCTTTGCTTGCTGTATCTGTTAAAACAATCCGCTGTTTGCATAGCTACTGCACTTTCAGCTTTCCAGCCACATGTTTGTGAAGAATTGCATTTATTAATTAGCACATAAATTGTTTGCCAAATTATGTATCTTAAAGATATATATGCAGGTCAATCCTGTAAAATCACACATATAGAGTATATTTTACACAATGCATCACTTACACTTTTGGTGAGAGACTAAAATCTGCGTATTGAATGGCAAACAGGTCCTCACTAAATTGACAACAAAGAATCATCATTGTCAATATTAATGAAACAGTGCTACAAAAACTTTTTTTTATAGTTGTCTGAACAGCTTAAGTTTTTTTCCTGTTAGATTTAAAATCAAGTTCAGACATTTTCAGAGTTTAGATGCCTTTGCTGTCTAATGCCCTCATACAGCCCAAGAACATGCCCAACTTCAGCTGGCTGTAATCCATATGAAGTCAATAGGACTTTCTCGTACAAAAATTAAAAACCTTTGGAAAAAGCTTGCTTAATCAGTTTTTAAAAGATTTCAAGATATTTATATGTCCACCATTATGTTTCAAATAAGCAATTTTTTATTTGCTAGCCATCCAAGGACTTGATTTTTCTTTGTTTTCCCATTAGCCTGGCAGTTTAGCCAGTAGAACCCTTTTCTTCCTCCCACTGGATTAGCACAGAGAAATTCATTCCATTCCAGTGGATAGTAGCTGATTTCATTATCATATTACAGAAAATAAAGATTACAATTCCAAATTATTTTGCCACACACACTAACCATGTAAATGGCAACATGTGGAAAAGTTGACTACATCGTAAAAAATTAACTTCCTGCAAGGATTTTCTTGAATTGGTTTGAAAAGAATGTGTTGTTCAGAATCTTTCCTGTACTGAATTTCTGGAGGGTAACTGCATTATGTGTATGTATAGCATGCAAAAGGAAATATTCACTGAACTCACTCTTTCTGCTACCAAATGTAACTATTGCACATTTTTTGTGTTTAAAAAAGCTGCCTGAAACCAAAGCTCTGTATACGTATAAGGCTATAGATGTGTGCATTGTGAATAACTGTTCTCTTTCACTTGCTGTTGAGTGATAAAGGTTGCATCTAATGATAATTTGAATATTCTGACAACAGTTGGTGATATTCTTCCCCTGCCAAAATAAATAAAGAAATAAAGAAATGCTTCCATCTCCCAGAGCAAATACCCTGTAAGTCTATAGAAAACAAATTAGGAATGCGTTATTCTCAATGAAAAAAGTCTCCATGAGAGCTATAATTTTATTTTTTTTAGCACACAGAATAACATAAATCAAAAGAAGCAATAGTCTACCTTGTGTTTTGACTACTTTGACCCTCTTCAACCCCTGCCAATTTTTATCTCATTTTTGTTTAACTTTGTACATCAGAGTTTAATTTTAAACCTGGTCCTGAAGACAGTGATGTATAGGGTACATCAAGTATAGCTTAAATTACCCTCTCCCCAGTGATTTGAAGTTGAGGGGAGGGTCTTACTCCACAGCAGGGTGGGAAAGAGAAATGGTCAGATGTTGCCCTTTGAACCTGACCACCCTCAGCTACAGAAACATTTATGCGAGAACATCATTTATTGATTTTATTATATTTTAGGATCTCTTAAAACTGTTGTTGAAGTTTGATGTATATTAATTTTTGACACATGCATATAAAAACAGAAATATGGGTTAGACAGAAACTATAAATATAGACAACACTGCCCAATAAACTTACATCCTTTCACTTATAGGTTTCTATTTCAGCTGATCATTCTGAGCAGCCTGTCTTTGAAAATAAATGTTACCCCTCTGATAAGCTAACCAATTTGAAGATTAAAGCTGCATTTGAGGATTAAAGTTTTTCTTATTTGATTATTGTTGTGTCTTGCAGCAGTAGAAGATAAATATTAATAAAATGTTAAAGTCCAATTCTGCTCACTTTACTCACGTGAGCATTTCATACCATGAAACCGAACAAATTATGCAGGATTTGGCCCTTAAACTCAGCATTGACTTTTCTGTTTTCTCAGTCCACTAAGAATAAGTCTCCCGTGAAATGTTACATGTACCCGGCAAACTCATGAACCCACTGCTGCCACAGAAAACTCACACTGATGGGTAGCTCAGAAAACTCGCCATCCAATTATATACCACAGAGATATGTATGTGTTTTTATCGAGGAGAATAAAAACCACAAGAAGCGCTCTACAACAGACCACAAAATGGGTTTGGCACCTGTGTCTCCTCGGAGCCCAAGTTTCGGAGTTGTGTTATCACGTGGCCTGCTGACCCCAGGAGAGCAACGCTGACCTTGTCTTACACGCAGAAGTCTATTGCTATGACTCCCCTGAGAGCACAAACCAGCTGCAAACTGCTGCAATGATTAACCCTTATGTGTTGTAGATGTAACATTGAGTCATGGTAATAAAGCTTTCACTGCATAACAGATCTCTTGCTTTGTAAATTGTTGCTCTTATCAGCTGCACTCTGGGATGTTATCCCTTTTCTGTGAAGCATGACTGCTGTGTTGTTCACTGGAAAGGCTACCAGATCTATAAAGTCTGTGATATTTATTCAGTTGCTTTGGAGAGTAATACTGAAAATATGCTTTGTTTAAACTAAAAAGGCAATGTGTGGAAACAAACAAACAAACAAAAAAAACAACATGAAGTACTCATACATATGAAACAATATATTAATTAAAATCCAGAATGCCTGTAGCAGATTTGGATCTGGGAATACCAGATTTTCTGTAACAGGCAACTGTGGTGTTCCATTGAGTCCAGGCTCCTGTTTGTGGAAGTAATTTATACCTAATGTTTTGTAAAAATGCAAACTCTTGGAGCCCATGATATACCTGGACAATTACAGAGTTTTGTTGTTTGGCTGGAAACAGAATGCTTGTAGCAATCAGCATTCACCTCCCCAAAGCATAAGCAGTAGAATTCTGATTTTGTCATGCACCTCAAATATCAGACCTAATTCTATGCTTTCCTATTTCCATAGAAGCCGGTGGGAGTTCTGAGTGTGTATAACCAAACTACAGACCTGTGAGTGAGGCCCCAGCTTCCTCGGAAACGTGATGCCTTTTATCTCAGCGTGCTGCCTACCCTCCAGCCCTTCCCTTGCCAAACCTATGGCCACATCAAGGCTGTGAAAGAAAAGGTGACCTTAATGTAAGCCACGGTGTGATGTGATACTATCTGCTTTAGTCTGCAAAGAGCCAGAAACAGTATCTCTGAGAGATGGAAGCTGTCGTGTGTGTCACAAGGACTGTCGCTGCCCACCATCACTGTTTCAGAGGGACTTTCCAACATCTCACCAGCCAAGCAGAGTGAAAAGGATTTTTTCAACGTACCCACCCATCAAAGCAGCAACTCTATGGGTTTTAGGGGCACAGGACTGCCCGTCCTTCCTGTCGCTCGTGTCTCTGCAGCTCAGAGGTTAGTCAGACCAAGAGCATTGCAGGGCTCTGTCCAGAGCTCCCGGAGACAGTTCATAGTTTTTAGACACAACCTTTTTTCAAAGGATAAAACCAATTTCTAGGTTGAGGAATTAAGGGGAAAAAAAAAAAATCCCTTTGGTATGAACAGTGAAAAAGTAAATTCAATTTAAGGAAATGAAAAATAGTTTCCCTATAAAAAAATCAAGGTGTTAGGAGTTTTGGGAAGGGCATTCAGATATTATAAGGTATGATTGTGAAAGCCCTTGCACTGTTTGGGAGTGTAGTAGACTAGTGTAGAAAAGGTATTTGGGAAAACTTTTTCAGTTCAGGAGTGACAACTAAGAGGGAGGCTGCAGGGAGGATGGGTTTCCCTGCAAGATTCCCAGGTGTTCAGAGGGAGCGGGTTAGTGCCCTTTGATAAGAGGCAAATTAACACCACTCTGTGGTCCATGACTCAGCCCTTTCTCCCACTCTTTTAATCACATTACTTCAGCTTGCCCTTAATGAAACAGAGGCTGATCCACAGGAGCTGTGCTTGGGCTGGCCTTGCCAGGGGCTGCATGAGGTATTCTGTATTCCTCACCAAGCAAGAGGCTGCTCCAGACTAATGATGCTTTGCTGTTTGGTATCCGGATTCATCTGCTTGAAAAACACTGCAGGTGAGAGTTTTATTGCATAAGTTAGGCTAGACGAGGTTGTTCCTCACTCATTATCACAGGGAGCATTTTTCTACAGGGACTGCAGAAGAAAGCAAGGAGTTTATTCTCCTCTTTCCCCACGTCCCCCTCCATAGGCATAGTGTTGTTATTTTAACACCAACAGCTGTGGTAAAAAAAAACCCAAACAAACAAAAAAAACCTCTATCAAAAACTCTACAAGTCCTGCTACAGCAAATGTAGACAGAAAGACAGTGACAAAACGGTTAACAACTCCCAAACTGGTAGAAACAGGGAGAAGCAGTAACTTCACTTACTCCCTTACCAACTCCAGTAGCTCAGGTTTTTCTCAGAGCAGCTGCTGTGGTCTCCCAGGGGGAGACTATTAGCCTCTGAGGGGAACAGAAGTTGCCTGTTCCCTTTTTAGGAAGATGGTGAAGGTCTCTTGGTGATGGCACCTTGCACCTTCCCTGGCTCCTGGGGGGTGTAAGTGACTGGTGAGGAGGAGGAGACAGTGGGCTCCAGCTGCTGTGGGGCTGTCCTTTCCCTGGAGCCTGTGTTTGGAAGCTGGAGAGGCGCTCTGTGCCCTTCTCTGTCTCAGCCCTCCTCTGGCTGTCACTCCTATTTTCAAGGTACTGTTGCCCTGATGTTTGGTTACTCAAAAGGGAGAAAGAAGTAATGAATTTACTGAAATTATCTTGAGATTAATTTGTTCTCTTGTGGGGTTTCTGTGAAGGAGGTATAGAAGGTATCTACTCTGTTAACTCCCATTAATATCAAACCTTTACTATTAATAGCATTTGCATATGGAAAGGAAGAGGATTGACCTTTAAAATCATTAAATAAAGCATATTTTAAAAAAATAATTTTAGTTAAAAGCATTAGAGTGATGAAAAATACAAGAACAAATACATAGACATCAGTATCTGGGCTTTCGTTAACACGAACGAGCAAATTATTGCAGGGAAAGATTTGCATCATTGGAATACATATTCCAACCTCCATACTGATATATGTGATGCAGAGTTATATTTGTATGGCTCCTCTTTCAGAATATATTTTCTTCTTGTAAAATAGCTTCTTTTTAACTCCCATTGGGGACCTTCTTATAAATGAGGAACTGGTCCTCAAGGGACTGTCCTGGTTGGAAAGTGTGTTATTAAAAAAAAAAAAGGGGGGGGGGAAAGCAAGCATATTAGAATACTAAGCAATATAATTAGCTGATTTCTTTGTTTTTTAAGAAAATCTTAAAAATGTATAGCCAAGTTTTAATTAAGCATATTCTCTGGATGTTTGAATTGTGTAAGAATTAGAAAATCCTGTTGTATTTTAGAGGGATTAATGGCATCAGTTTAAGGTTCTCATTATAATCTCTGATATGCAGTCAGGTATCACCACTCTTCTTGCAAAAGCAGCTACGGTGTCATGAATAGGTGATGTTTGTCCACGTAGCTGGGGCCACAGGCTGCCTCTTGGAGGGGCATTCTCAGCCCATGAACAGCAATTAATGTATTCAGCTCCTCATCTTTTACATGGGAATAAACATTGGTTCTCTGTACCAAAACTGGCTAAATTCACAGCTGCAAAATATTATTGCTTCTAATAATAAATATTGATTTACATGTGCTGAAAAGCTTCTATTGCCTTCACAGCAAGTAGCCTAAAATATAATTAGATCAGTAATGGTTTTACCACCATATTGCTTTTTGAGTCTGGTTCTTGAGACAGGGATGTCCAATGGTCTCTGGATTGTGGCATCGCTCTGCTCTTGGGTCTTAACCCATCTGTGTCTCAGCTTTCTGACAGAGCTCTTTGTAAAGTACTTTGAGATTCTCAGATCAAACTTGCTGCCGGTTTGAAGTAGTATTAATCAGTATTTAGTGCTATCTTGTTAGGCAGCTCAGTCTCTGAATCCACCTATTTATTCTGTTCCTGTTGTACCTCAGGCCACCCGCAAGCGGGAAGAGGTGAAACTTCAGGTGATTCTTCTCAGAGCTCAGTTAATGTCAGCTGCTGAATACAGCTCTAAACATCTGAAGTTGGTGAAATGAAATAAAGTGCGAGCATCCTTTGGTCTATAGCTCTTTGCCTTTAGAACAATTACTCATGGTAACCTTAACAAGAGTATATTAAGGAAAAAAAATCCTCATAAAAGAATTTAGTGTTAGGATATGGAGCTCTGCCTGGTATTAGAACAATTATGGAGCAGATGCACCCACTCTGAACAAAGTGACCTTTTCATCAAGTTACAAAACATTAAAGGTTAAAGAATGTTTGAAGGGAAGTTAATACTTTTAAAACATTAGAAAAAATTGCCATTCTTTTAAGACCTGACCAAAATCAGTGGGAAACTATAAAATGACTTTTTAGGCACATCCAGTCATAATTTAAGCAACTCTTGTAACAGAAGGATATAAGGTATTTTACATCGTCTGCTTTATTTCAAAATTAGAAGTGCTTTTGATAGGAATAAATACCCAATGAAAGAAATCTGCTCTGAAGACGATTAATTGCAGTTTTAAAGTCGCATTTCTTTCTCTCCATTGTGTACAGATGACACGAGAACAAAGAGAGGGAATCAATGACGGTGTCAGATTTTCTTCGTTTCCACGTTTCATCTGACCTGGCTGGTGCAAACTCCAGT
>NW_010325674.1:0-33895 GCF_000700745.2 Antrostomus carolinensis | reverse complement strand
AGTGCTGTGTCCAGTTCTGGGCTCCCAGTACAAAAGAGACGTGGATATATCGGGGAGAGTTCAACAAAGAGTCACAAGGATAATTAAGGCACAAGAGCATCTCACATATGAGGAAAGGCTGAGTAAGTTGGTGCTGTTTAGCCTGGAGAAGAGAAGGCTTGGGGGATTCTTATAAATACCTGAAGGAATGGTGCAAAGAACACAGAGCCGGGTTCTTTCCAGAGGTGCCCAGTGACAGGACCGGGGTCAATGGGCATCAAGTGAAACACGAGAGATTCCACATGAACACTGGGAGACACTTTTTTACTGTGAGGGTCACCAAGGACTAGAATAGGTTCCCAGGGAGGCTGTGTAGTCTCCATCCTTAGAGATATTCAATAACCACCTAGAAACAGTCCTGAGAAAGCAGCTCTAGGCAGCCTTGCTGAAGCAGGGGGGTTGGAAAAGGTGACCTTCAGAGGTTCCTTCCCATGTCAACAATTCTTTGATTATGAGATACTTAGCCAACACAATTTCTTAACTGGTTTTAACAAGCAGCTAAAAATTTTTTTGTTTTACAGACTGTACCCTAACTGGTGCAATGACAGCAGAACTAACTTTTTGGCTTGGGGCCACAGTGTAAAGGGTGGAGCAGTAATAAAGAGAATCTCCTAGTTGTACCCACCTATGCTACTCATCAGTGTAGTTCACAAGTGGCTCTGGTATGCCCAAACCCTGGATTCTTTTCAGAGGAACCTGAACTATAAGCTGTTCTCAAGTGCACTCCAGCCTCTAATTGGGACACACAGATTCAAAGCAACAGCTGTGGAACTTTGTGCAGCTTTGGGCTGTATGTGCAATGTGAATGTTAAGTTCAGAGGGGCAGAGTAAACTTAGTCTAAAATAAAACCCACAAACATTGTCGTGTTGATTTTGAAGGTCTCAGCAACAACACCTCAAGCAGTTACTCAAGCAGTAAGACTCCTATTGCACAACAATCTTTGCTAACTTAGATATAGCAGAGATATTAATAAACAATATTAAAAATATATATCAGAGTTGTAAGCAGGATTAAAAGTCGCTGGTTTGGCTCAAATTGTGATTACAATCTTTTGTGACATTTCAGGACACATTGTGCAAAGTACTTGCCTTTATGTTGCTGGAGGCTAGCGTTGGCTGTTTTGATATTTTCTTAAAAGCAGAATAGCATCCTTTTATGGCATTATAGGACAATAATAGCATTTAGTTAACCTCTGGAACCATCATCCATTGTGTTGACATTACCTTTGACTATCTATAATTGATTTAAAATCAAACAATAGTGTTAATAATGTGCACTTCATAACATTACTGTCTTGTTATTAAAGTTCTCAGCTGACCTTATATGAGTAAGTAGTTACTTCATAGCTGGTCTAGAGAGAGCTCTCGGATGAAGCTTTCACCACTTTCTCAGGGGCTATGTCTTCATTGCTGCCTAAATTCAGCTAATCTGCCACTGAGCTTGGACATTTGTCATCTGCTGCATTGTAAAGCTGTATGGAAGTCACTGTATTGTCCAATGGTATTGTCATCACTCTGTTAGGACAAAAAAATGAGTGCACTCTAACGTATCACAGGTTCATCTAGCCCAGTGTCCTATGTTCAGCGGTCACAAATGGAGATACTTGGGAAAAGTATAAAAGCATATTGTAGCCATACTTCTCCAATATTTCCCAGCTACGACTTATAGCCAGTTCAGGTGTCATTTGTTCAGATGCACCATAAAGAGTGGTATCTTTTAATTTAGTAGTCCTTGAGAGATATTTCCTGTCAACTTTTTAAATCTCTTTTAGACTAGTGTTTTGGGGAGAATGCGCAACATCCTGTGGCAATGAGTTCCACAGCTTAGCTGTATGCTGTGTAAAAAACCCACCTACTTATTTTTTACTAAGTACTTCATAATTGCATCTAGTGCACATTCATTCTTGTATTAGGAAAGACAGTAAATAATCATCCTCTATTTGCTTTTTCTGTTTAATGCATGGCTTTAGAATCCTTAATTACATTTCTCCACATTCATTTGTTTTCCAGGCTACGATATCTGCACAGGAAAGCTATTCCATATCTTTGTGATTCTTTTGCCCATTTCTCCATTATCTTTGGTTCTACTATATCCTTTTAAGATGGGATATCTTAAAATCATACTAAATGCACACAATATTCAAATTGTAAATATTGTAATACTGTATTATATATAGTAAGACAGTGAGATTTTTTTGTTCTGTTCCCTGCTTTGTTTTTCTGTTACCAAGAATTGACATAATGTTTTTACAAAACTAGGTAAACTATCATAAACTTAAAATCCTAATCCTGATTCTTATTACTCCACTTGCAGTTATTTGCTGTACATGTAAATTTAGGATTACTTTTTTCCTGTGCCTCACTCTGCTTTTATCTACACTACATTTCCTCTGCTATTTTATTGCCCAGTCACCCTTTGCATTCTCTACTTCCTTATAGCTTACTTTTACTGTCCTGAATAACTGTAGTTTAAAGAGAACACTTTGTCACTTCAGTATAATTGTTTTTCTCAGATAATTTATTAACATGCTGAACAGTCTGTCCCATGTCATTAGGACATATTCCTTTTCTTCATAGGAGTATGAACTATCCACAACTCTTTACCACTTTATTGTGGGGTATTTCTTTGTTGTCATGAGCTTTCAGCAGGGGAAGGTAGTGGAAGTCTCTCAAAACCGAGCAATTTACATGTCAATGTCATTGCAAATTGAATGGTTACCAAACCTAGTGAAAGTTACATCTGGTCCCAAACTGATGTTTCTTCTTGGTTTAAATACTCCTTATAATGCCTCTGAATTGTAAAGGAAGATTTGCAAGAGCTGAGGCGTTTTCTAGGCTCCATAATCTTTCATACTATCAGTATGACTGTGGGAATCAGCTTTGCCTATAAAAGACTGGCAAATTTCAAACAGTCTCAAGCAATAAAGTGTTTGGTACAAAACACACTTTGAAGTTTAATCATGACCATAAACACTTATTGCTTTCCTTACTGAACGTGTTCAAAGATCAGGTGTTGTATACGCAGTGCAATGGCGTTGTATGAAAGGACTGGGATGTTTTTTCTCCCACATTTTTATCTCATCTATAGCCTGCAAAGATTTCATGAATAGGGTATGCTGATTTATTTTGACTGCCATAGCCTTTAAAAGTAGAAACCTACTTTGTTGTCTAGAAACTTTAGTGATTGTGGAAATGAAAATCGTAACAGGAGGCTACAGTAAGTGGGGGGACAGGAGAATCAGGGAAGAAGTGGTCCTTTTACAATAATAAGTTAAATACTTAAAAAAAAATTAAAACTTTCAAGCAGTCCAAATAAGTTGTAAACACATAATTAATAAATTTTTAGATCATCAAATACTTATTTTCAAATGTTGAAAAAAATTATTTAAACTCAACACAAGAATTGCAAAAAGTTGTTTCCTCTCATATACCCTGATGTAACCTCTTACAAATTAGGACTCTTTAAAGGTCGTGTATACAGTGGAATTACATTTTCAACTTGAACTAATTATTCAAATTGGTTTTACCATTTATTCAGCTCTGGTATGGTAAATAACGGGATGATTTCTAAAACATACAAGCAGAAAAAAAAATCAAAACTTTGTAAGTCTTAGTGAGCCTAAAGAGCAGAAAATGAATTACCTATTTATTGCCTATTTATACTTGCTTATCTTTACAAAGAGGAGAATTAGTTCAGGTCTTAGATTTGCAAGGTGGGTGCTTTCTGTACAGTGGTACACACACTCCACTGTTCTGCAGCGTGCATCACTACTTTAACAACATCATCAAACACAATAGAAATTTTAAACTAAACTTATTGGATGATAAGCCCAAGCCATCAAATACACTGGTATAGTATGATAGTAGCACACATTTTTTTTTAATTCTATCATATAGAAACTCCTAAATGAAAAGCATCAAAGTCTAGACAGCAGGGCTTTTTCATATGAACTATAAAGGTCATCTCTGTTCTGAAAGGCAGGTAGTTACCACCTTTCATTTCCATAGAGTATTCATCCAGAAGATAAATGAAAGTGTGCCATTCTGAGATATAAAGGTAAGATGTTTTTCACAGAGTTTCTCACTTCAGAGAAAGGTTTTCTGAGAAGAATGACATTTTGATGTGCTTGTAGATTGTACCTGCAGTCTTTTGTCACATCTGAAATTCCTTTGAGGTCCTGAGGGCAAATTCCTTTTCTGTCTTACAAGGAAATGAGATTCACATTTTTCACTGAATGTTCAATAAGGAGAACTGTAATAGGATTCCCAGACTTGTGCATGTCTGGAGCACAAAAGACAGTTTACATCAGAATGGCATCAAAACTGTCTTCTGAAAATTTCCCAGAAATGGGTTCCCTGTGTGGCTGTTGGTCTCATGCTACACTGCAATGCCTTTTTGGCTTAACTATCGTGTGCCACAGTGCATTACAGAAAAGACAGGTCAGAAATATTACCTGTAAAAGAGAAGAATAGGAAAATACAGAATTTGAAATACTTTTTGCCAGATGCACTGTAGAAGCTCATGCAGAATCAGAATAATGTCAAACTGAAACAAAACATATTTGTTTCAGCAAACTTCCAGATTAGCAAATGTTACTTTTATCAGTGCCAAAAGGCTCCAAATTCCACTATTGCTGCTGCTCCATCATTTCTACCCTGTCAAGTGGAAAGCTTAGACTTACAGAACTGACTTCCAGAGAAACGAGTCTTCTTTGCATCCAGAATTCTTCCTCACCTTCCTATAGAGACTTGGATACTGTTTCAATGCTCTATAAATAACCGTCTGTTTTGCTTGCATTAAATTTATTAGCAAAGCCTGTGAAAATTTCTATGCTAATAAGATGCAGATCTCAGGTTCTTAGCAACTTGCTTTTCTCAACATTTCTATGAAGGTTAAGTTTCTCTGCTCTGTTTCTTTATATTTCTTGTGGATTGGTGGGAAGGAAGGGGACTTTTAGCCACTAATTCAAGTAGCAGTGTGTAAAATTGCTGAAATTAATTTTAGTTTCAAAAATGAAAAAGTTCTTACAAATATATCCTTTTGTTTCTGTTAGCACATTTATGTACAATAGATTTTAGATTCATTTTCATACAATAATGCTTTGTGTAAACAGTGTTTGTGCCATGTCTTTGCTCTTTTTTAAAGGATAAGGCTAGTGCAAGTAACCCACTGCTTGTAACTTTATAGAGTGAGCAAGGTTTTTAACACCAAATGCTGGAAGCCCTGATGGACAGAATTGCATGTGTCTTTGATATTCAAAGGGGAAGACACCAGAACATCAGTTAAATGGCCTGAAATTTTGGGCATTAATTTATAAACTTAATTCAGTGACAGCCAAAGGAAACCTGCCCAGCAGGAAGTACAAATTTTGAAGTGGACAACTTGCGAAAAAGGAGGATGTTTATTTTAGAACAGAGGGCCATTGAAAGTGTGACAATAAGAAGGCTGGCTTTTGCATTATTTTGTGTGCCTTAGTAATGGTATGAATTTGGAGGGTGCTAAGTGCAGGATTTATGTAAAAAATGCGAATACAGGCTTTTCTCAGATAAAAATTAATTTAGATTGGACCAGACACCCTGAAAAAACTTCTTATCCATGGATGAAGTCTGTAAATTTTGCTTCTCTAATTTAAGTAAGTGGTAGTAAGTGATTTTGGTTCTGCATATGTGTAGTACCGTAGACATAGTCTAGGTTAAAGACTAGTACTTCAACGTGCTAGCATGGTTATAAGAAGAATAAAGACCAGTGTGGATATGCAAACTTCTTTAGCTATCACAGAATCATAGAATTATAGAATGGTTTGGGTTGGAAAGGACCATTAAAGGTCGTCTAGTCCAACCTCCCTGCAAGGTACAGGGACACCTTCAACTAGATCGGGTGTCTAGCCTCGTCCAACCTGACCTTGAATTTTTCCAGGGGTGGGGCTACTGCCACCTCTCTGGGCAACCTGTTCCAGCATTTCGCCACCCTCATTGTAAAAATTTTTTTCCTTATATCTCGTCTGAATCTCCTCTCTTTTAGTTTAAAACCAGTACCCCATGTCCTATTGCTACAGGCCCTGCTAAAAAGTTTGTCCCCATCTTTATTATAGGCCTCCTTTAAGTATTGAAAGGCTGCAATAAGATCTCCCTGGAGCCTTCTCTTCTCCAGGCTGAACAACCCAAACTCTTTTTATAAGAAAGGTATTCCATCCCTCAGATCATTTCTGTGGCCCTCCTCTGGACCTGCTCCAACAGGTCCATGTCTTTCTTGCGCTGAGGACTCCAGAGCTGGGTGCAGAACTCCAAGTGGGGTCTCATCAGAGCAGAGTAGAGGGGCTGAATCTCCTCCCTTGACCTGCTGGCCACGCAGCAGGAAGACACGGTTGGTCTTCTGGGCTGCAAGCACACATTGCTGGCTCATGTCCAGCTTTTCATCCACCAGCACCCTCAAGTCTTGCCCCACAGGGCTGCTCTCAATGCCTTCATCCCCCAGCCTGTATTGGTATCAGCTTTCTCTGATCAGAAACACTTAGAAAGCTGCAGTCAGAGCTGTTGCTTAACTCTCAAAAGTGATGCTTGAGGAGAGAAAACTTGATACACACTTCATGCTTTTTGTTATTTCACTTTAAGTACATTTAGAACAAAAGGAAAGCAAACAATCTACTTCCAAAACACAAATCAGATAAGGTAGGGAATGAATGCATCCTGCGATTGAGTTTGTGTGTGTGGGATTATCCTTCCATCTCACCATTTCCTGTCATGCATTACGTGTCTATATTGTTAAGACAAGCAACAAAAATACAAAGGAAAATACTGGTATATTTATTCCTTGGCTGAAGATCCAGACTATTATCTTTGTTACTGAAAAGCTCTTCAGTCTTTTTTTGTTCAAATTACTTTGGCCTGGCGTGTAGCTCTATAGTTTTCTTACCAGCTATTTGTTTTTATCATCAGGCCACACTGGGAGAGACCTAGGAATCCATTTTCTCTTAAATGATCTGTGCAGGGGACTTCCATGCAGAATGAAAGTGAGCCTCATATTTGCCATTGCTTGATGAGGTTTGTACAGTGGTCTATTGTGCAATTAATAAATCAGTGTTTATTTCTGATTATTTGCTCATTTCTCCAGGGAAGTTATGCTTTTTTTAAATAATTGGAGTCTTCCAATTTAATTAGCAGAGTGCAAATACCACTGTCTTGCTAGAAAAACAGTCATGCAGAAGTGCTCAGGAGGTGATTTAATTAAGCATTTGGAGTGCTATATATAGTTAATACTTTTCTATTGCCACTGGTTGCTAAGCAAGTATATGAGACAGAGAGACATGTATAGTGCACTAGACCACTTTCTGTCTGGACTGACACTATGTGCAAATACTTTCAATATATATGAATCCTGCCTCCATTACAAAATATACATGCTCCTAGTGGAAGGGAAGCCTATGTAATTCATCAGCATGTTTTCAATTCGTTTTCTTATGGTGATGTAATTTATAGGAATTGCTAAAATCCACTAGGATTTTCCTGCATTGTCCCTTTACCTTGATGTAACTGGGCAATTTCAACATAATATCGAACACAGGATCTGCATCAAATGTTGAACTGGCCTATGTTGTGCCAAAACCTACAACCTTATCTCCATGAGGTTTTTACAGAAGAAAGCTCATGTAGCAGTCTTCTTGCCATAAGTACTTCTTTCTGAGAAAAAGCAAAGTTTCAGCTTTTAGTAAGCTTATTGGAGAAACAAGTATATGTATATAAGTTAGTGCTAGGGTTTCTGATTTCAGATTTTGGATGTGTACTTCCCCTGTGTCTCACACACCCCCTTTTATATTAGAGTTTGCTTAAGAAATTCTGTTTGTTTTCAGGTATGGAGCTGTACCCCATGACTTGTTAAACATAAATAGCTATGGTGCTGTAACAAGGAAATTCTGAAGAGTCTGGTTTGGCTGTCAAGGTGTTGCCAAGCCATTTCTGTTCTGCTTGAAGATAGAGGCATGCTGTTTTAAAACACTCATGTTACACACACTTGTAGCACTGCTGATTTTGATTTAAAACAACACTTTTGTTAGAGTTTGGAGAGGCTGTGTAGCACACAGCCTTCTCCAGCTCTCATCCCTTTATGATTTGACACGGGGGTATTGCAGCTTAATCACTGCAGTAAATATGCACCTGTCTACTGGGGTTTGCTTGAGGCGTTAGACTCTGAATATTTGAATGCTTCAGAGTTAGTCCAGGCAGCTTACTACTTAGAAAATTTTGCATAGCTGTAAATTACACAAAAGCCAAGCCTGAATTATAGTTTTCTGTATTCCATTTATGTCACTATGATGTCTGCAGCATCTGGTATAGATATCCATGCTTGGTGATTCTTTTAGGATTCTTTTGCAAATACTGGTCAGAGAGGTCTTTGCTTTGTTGAAGGGAGGGAAACTGTGAGAAGGCACTGAAAATCTGTTGATCTGAATAATCTGATCTATTCTGCATCTTTGCTGCACATATGACTGAGTTAAAGCAGGGTCTTACCACTCTAGCATACAGCCAGTGAGACCAGTTAGCCCAGTTTGCAACACCACTTCACCTGGATATGAGATTTTTATTTGACAGGAAAAAGACATAAGGGCATCTCTGACAGTATCAATGGAATGAAAAAAATATTCCCATAGCCTCCCATGGACCACAGATTATAATTACTGTCTTTCATTAGCTAGCACCACAGCTGAGCAAACAGTGACCAAAGTGAATAGTGGGAAACCTTTATCAAGCAACAGCTTTAACCACTGTTTGGTTCTGCCAGTGCAAGGAAGGAAGATGTTGGAAGAGAACACTTGGCCACCTATAGCTGCCACAGATTTTGAAACAAAATTAATCTCTGTGCAGATGTAGTGATGCCTGTACTCTTAAGCCCACTTCTCTGGGACTGCATATAGGTTATATATTGATTTATGTAAATGTGGGAACTTCACAAGTGGGCAAGCCCCACCTTACAATTAAAAACTAGAGCTAATTGATGTGTGATGGGGGGAAACTGCAGAACAGGATGGTGAAGTACTTGTGACCTTTACAGTTTTTTACTTTTAAACAGCCCATTTGATCTTTTTTTATCCTGTTCCCTTTGATATCATTAAGACTCTTCTGCTGATTTCACTGGGAGATGATTTGCCACCAGGAAAAGATCATTAGAAGTTTTTTTTTTTTTTCAGTGTTGCCCAGTTATTGAATTATGGACACTAAGACTCTTCTCCCCTTTTATCCCCCTATTTTTTCTTAGTTCTCAACTTATTTCTCTAAGTCCTACTGTATAAATGTTGCATTTCTTTCTATTGTACTTTTTCAGCATAGAGGATCATAACTTCAGGAATTATTTACTTAAAAGTTCTTGTTTTCTATCCCCAACAAACAAGGATTCAATAGACTTTGAACATTACTTTGTATCACAGTTCAAAGTGTATGGGGGTTTTTAATAGTGTTATACTAAATACTACCTGGATTGAAACCTTCTATTGCAAGCAAAAAATATGTCTGTTCAACTTATGAATATCTTTTGGTGTGTAGTTTAACACTGCTGTGACTTTTCCATTGTTGACTAAAGTGCGAGGTTAGCATTTTTGCTGCTTGAGAAAATCATAACTTTTCCCTTTTTGTCAACATGACAAATAACCAACATCTTCTTTACTCCAGCAAAGTGCTTATGCATTTATGTAATCTGAAGAATGTGAGTTCTATTTACATTATTAAAGTGCTACATATGCTAAAGTGCCTTACTGGATCATGCTGTGGTAATTACTTTTCATCTCTGCTAACCTAAAGAAAGAAAGAAAGTCTCTATCCCCCATCCATTCCAGAAAAGTATCTGAAAAACTACCAGCATGCTTACTGTTGAACCTCTTTCTGTTTGCTGCTACTTCTGTTAGAAAAAATAAGTTCTTTAGTCTCAAAGAAAGCTGGAATAAAGCAGATCAAACCCCTTCTGTCTTCTGACATTAGACTTAAACTCTGCCACTGTCACAAATTATTGCATGTCCCATAGGCAGCAGTGCTTACTATATGCATTAAAACTTCTGGGAATAGTCACTAGTACAGAAATCTGCAATAACATTTTTAAGGAAACCAGTATAATGGTAGTTTCTCTACCCTTCTGCTCAATTCACTATAATACAGCCTGATTAAAGACAGCCTTAAATGCAGAGACAGTAGTATCTCTATGGAAGGTTTGGGGTAGTTGCTCTATATTTACAGCCTTAAGGGTTTTTTTAAATAAGGCTAATAATGCTTTATGTTTCCTGCTAACCTAAAACCATTATAGATGGTTCTTTGCTGCGATAGAACATTGCAATCCTTCCACTGCTCTATATCATACTGTATAATAAGACCCATCACATCAAAACAAACCCAAATGACATGACAGTTTTTAATTAACCATATTAATAGTAAAGTCTGGGTGCCACAGACAGGCTATCTTAAATATTACTTCAGCTCAGTAGTTTAGTTTGTATTTATCATTCTGATGAGGGACTAGACTTAAATTCCTTGACTCTTGACAAATTTCAAAATACCACATAGGTGGGAAAGGGTTACAAAGACAGTTGATATATAACCCTTCTGCTCCTAAAAAAAATAATCTGTAAAAGAATTAGGTGAGGCTAGAAGAACTTGTTTGGCTGCAAAGTATAATCAACACGGCCTGGCTTGTTACTTTCCGTGCTGGACCCAGACAAGAAGAGGTAGATCAAATCATCTTTCATTAGAACAGGAATGTACATGATTATGCAATATCCTTCATCAGTGACCTGACATTTTCAGGTTAGTTTCTCTCTTCAGCTGAAAAGGCATTAGATATTTTTAACCTATAAATTAATTTAGTTGTGCCATTGTATACTTACAGAGGTTCTTAATGTCCTTTACCCTTTGGCTGATTAATGTGATGTCCTAGCAATGGCCTGTGAGCATGGGGCAGTTTGAGTGAAAAAGAGAAACAAAAAACCCCCAACTCTGAGGCTGGTCATAGTTTATTATGAACAGGAGAGATAAATTTATAGTAATTTCCTTTCCTTCTTACTGCTACAAAAAATATATAAGCAAAGTGTGAACTGTAATAATAATTATATATTAAAATATATGTAAATAAGTTTTGGGTTTCCCCCAAATTATTCTTCTTCACTGAATTATTTGGTAACATTTTGTACAGCAAAGAAGTTCAATGGTTCTTTGTTATCTAAGCAAAACTGATTCAGCCCCTGGGTCCCAAACAGGTTTTAAGTACCTCATGCAGCCTTGTCTCTCTATCATAATAGCTGGAGTTTTTGACATGACAGCCCCTCTCATAGGGTTTCAGTTAACTTGTGCTAGATTCATATCCCTCAAGTAGTACAAAGAATGCTACCCAAGGAAATATGAGGCTGCTGCTGGAGGGCTATGTATTTATTGGAAAGAAAACCTAATCCCCTCATCAGGCTGAGAGGCTTTAAAAGTGAAACTTGCTCATGATGCCACAGTTATGACCTGGAACAACTGACTAGTTACATGCTTTAAAATATCATTCAGAAGATTTTGCTAAGGTAGGAAAAGAGTATTCTTTGCTGTTTGTAGGTTATAACTCTGTTTAAGTCACAGAAGGAAAGAAGGGTTGAACGCTAACACTATGGAGGCCTTGATTCTTGTTCACTACCTTTTGGGGCATATATTATCCTACAATGAATTCAGTAGGAATTTTCCTATTTGTAAAGAGTTGTAGAAGTGGCCCAAATGTGTTATTTTTGCAGAACAGTAGACAAATTGTCAGAAAGGGTAGAAATACTAACTGTACTAGTATTTGCAAAGGTGCATTGGGCATTTCCATATTAGATATTATCTGGTTTTGTACAAATCTTGCTACCAGTTACATTCTCACCCACTACTATTCTTTATTCCAACAACTTCTATTTATATTGTCATTTAATCAACTATTAGCTTTATTGCTGCTTTATCATTATTTTCCTAGTGCTTAATGCTTGCCCAAATAAACTGCAATTTCTCCAAAAGTGTATGGTTTCTCCACTGTGAAACCTCTAAAGCTGATGTCACGTTCAGTATGCTGCATGGTTCAGCCTCTGGTTTGCTTCCTCATTCTCTCTCCCTCTTTACTCCTGCAAACAAAACTGCTGTCCTAAGACTATACTAAGTTAACCAGATATCTTCCTGTGAGGACTTCCTGTGGAAACAGTTTTTTGTCAAGTGGGAAAATTAGATAAATTTCTGAGAAAACACATATAAGTGCCACTGATCAAACAGAATTCCAGCCCTTACAACACAAACATCTTGTTCCATACTGTGTTCCAGCCTTAAACAGGATGCCTGTTGAAGGGCCTTCCAGCATTGTTTAGAGAAGACCCTGGGTCTGAGTAGGTGGTCTGGCAAAGTACTCAAAAGGATCATCCAACCTAGGCTCTGCTGAACTGGCAATAAGCTCTTGGGAAGGACACTTTGCAGACCAGTCATTTCCAGTTCAAGGTAAAGAAGCATTTAGTTCAAGTTGAAGTAGCTCATTTTGCATAATGAAAGAAGGTCATGCAGATGTCTTTCAGGTGATCAAAACTAAACCTGTTTTGTTTCATATACCTTGATTCAACCATGTATGCATGCTGTGCTGCTTTTGGCTGGGATAGAGTTAATTTTCTTCACAGTAGCTAGTATGAGGCTATGTTTGGGATTTGTACTGAAAACAGTGTTTGTAACACAAGGATGTTTCATTATTGCAGGGCAGTGCTTACACAGAGCCAAGGCCTTTTCTGCTCCCTCACACCACCCCACCAGTGAGTAGGCTGGGTGTGCACAAGAAGTTGGAAGGGGACACAGCTGAAACAGCTGACCCTAACTTACTAAAGGGATATTCCAGACTGCTTGACATCATGCTCAGCAATAAAACTAGGGGGTAGGTTGGTGGGGAGGCCACTGCTCATAGATCGGCTGGACATTGGTCAGTTAATGGGGAGCAACTATTTTTATTTGCATCACTCATCTTTCTTGGATTTTATTTCTCTCTTTCAGCTGCAGAGACCTAACGCCTTCGGTGCATGAAGGAGCTGCTGTGCAAGAGGTTATTGTTGTTGTTATTATTATTATTATTAACTTTTAAATTATTAAACTGTTTTTATCTCAACCCATAATTTTCTTACTTTTACCATTCTGATTCTTTCCCCCATCCGACCAGAGGAGAAGGAGTGAGGACTGGCTGTGTGGTGCTTAGTTGCTGGCTGAGGTTAAACCATGACACATGTTTAAGTGTGCTCTCATTCATCTCAGGAGGTTACAAATCTGTCTAAAATCATACATGCACTAATCAAGCAAAAGCAATTCACGGAATCACAGAATGGTAGAGGTTGGAAGAGACCTCTGGAGATCATTTAAGCCAACCCCTCCGCCAAAGCAGGTTCATGTAGAGCAAGTCGCACAGGACTGCATCCAGGCAGATTTTGAATGTCTCCAGAGAAGGAGACTCCACAACCTCCCTGGGTAGCCTCACAGTAAAGAAGTTTCTTCTGAAGTTTAAGTGGAACCTCCTGTGTTCCAGCTTTTGCCTGTTGCCCCTTGTCCAATCTCTGACCACCACTGAAAAGAGTCTGGCCCCATCCTCTTGACACCCGCTCTTTAGATATTTATAAACATTAATAAAGTCCACATTCAGGTTAATAAACTGTTGATTTCAAGATCTGGCCATATGTAAGGAATGTGTTGACAGATTTCTGTGTTGTCTTCCAAGCAAAAGTGAAGACAGCTGTCGTAGTGGCCCCAAAGCATGTACCATAGCTGCTGTGCTTTACCTTCTGGAATATCATGCGCTGTTTGGTTTTCATGCCATAGGAGTGTTTTCTTTCAGAAATACCATGTCTTCCTTGTTTTCACTGAAGAGCCTGAAAACTAGCAATTTTATAATGGGCTGAAACTGGACCCACATACTTGCTGAGGATTCTCTAACAGACATTTCCCCAGTACAGAGGGTCTGTACCAAGTCTAAATATTGACTTTCCCATGTGGATGTGATGGCTGAAGCAGGTTTCAAAGCACTGAACTTGACTTGTCTAAACTAGGTCTTTCCAGCTAACTGTGCATTCAGTTAATACCTACTCGGCTTAACAATTGCTTGCTTAACAACAATGCTGCTGTTTCTTATCTTAAGGAAATAGCCTACTTGTTTGGTACTTTGGAAGCCTCCAAACTGAGTCTTCAATCCCATTTACTATTTCTACTGTAGCAAGGCCTGGCAGCACCTGTCAAATCTCAATAATGGTGTACACAAAGAGATTGCTAAACAGATAGCTCTTCTGCTGTAATTACTGTGTATCCTGCCTGGATGTACCACCACACTTGTACTGAGTGGCATTTCCTTCAACAAACTTCTTGATGTCATATACAAGAAATTAAAGTCATTCATTACTTCATACCACTGAATGGAAAACAGACTGTTACTCTCTGAAAGGGGGGATGGGAAAGAATATTTCAGAGTCTTTGTGTATCAGAAAACTTCGACTGTGGCATATGTATTCCATTTTATTGTGCATGATGTTTAAAGTGTGTGCCTTTGAGAGAGAAAAAATTGTCTTGTTTTAGTGAGATGAGCTTTTGCAAGGTACATACAAAATTGTTCTTTGTGTATTTAATATGTTGGGCAGCCAGCAGGCAAGCCAGTGTTCCCATGGATTTGTTTTCTTTATTGTTTTGTACAATGTTGTGCCAGCAGTGATTCTGGAGGCTGACTGAGTGAACAGGTGCCACAAATACAAAATAATGGCACAAAAGAGAAGAAAGGGCTCAAGAGTTGCCAGGCATGATGCAATCTTTTTACATTCCTTGGGGTATATCAAAAAGACACAGTACATTTCTTTCCCTGCTTTTGCTAGATATACCTTCAGAAGTTTCAGAAAATAGTTTTTCCTAAGTGTAAAACTGAATTTGGAAAGGGGACAATAGGAGCATTCATTAAGGATCTCTGCAGTTTGGAGCTATTTCCTATTGTGCTAAGTTCTTACCTAATAAAATAATTATGAAAGCACCATATAACCAAATACAATCTTGAATCAAACTGTGGAAGTAAATATACAGTACTGCTCTTCAGTAGTACTTACTTTTGCTTACCTCACTTACATTAGAATCTAACCAAACTCATAACTTACAAGGATAACACAAATAGAAAGCAGAGTACATGCTTTACATTTTATGTTTTTGGGGTTTTTTTACCTGAAAACTTGAATAGCATTACTGTTGAGCTAAAATGATACTAAAATGTTTTAACCTTTGTCATTTTAGAATAACAGCAGGCATTTTGAATTGAAGTGTATTTGAATAATTTCTTAATTATTCTAAAGCACTGAAGAATTAACAATGAAAAAAAATTTTAAAAACAGCATCAAAGCAGGAATTTGAATGGACTTAAAATGTTTACTTACGCTGTATAACACAGATTACATTTCTAGCACGTATTGCACTTCTCAGTGAAGAGGAAAACATTTAATAAAGACACTTAATTCTTTTTAATGTCACAGTTTTAACACATATGACTTTTCTGCTTAGTTCTTTTTCATCTGACACACTTACATAAAGGCTGCTTCACCTAAACAACACACTAGTTAATGCTCTGTGTTAATTAGATGTTAATTGAAATAGCAATTCTGATTCATCTTTAGAGTGTTAATAGCGATGACCTTTTTTTTTTCTTTTTTTACCTTTTTTCACAAAAAGTCCTGCAAGCTCAATATACAATTTCAGGGTTCTGGAAATCTTTACATTGTACCGTCATTTTTCTAGTGCATCAGTAAACAATACTGCTGTCACAGAAGTTACAATGAATGAGGTGTAAGAGTAAACAAGACATAGCTAGGAAATTTCTTGAATATGAGAGAGACAAGTCCTACTAAAATAATTGTGAACCATTCTATAGGACTTGCTCATCATAGCAAACCTCTCTGAATATAAAAAGAACAAAAGAAGCCAAGAAAATTTCTTCCTTGGTAGAAAGACAAAAATAATCTCACAATAATTCTGTAGTTTGGAGAAAGAAAGAGCTCTCAGTTCTCTCCCATATACACACCCTCTATAAGTAGGCACTTACTAACTCTTAACTGATTTGATGTTTATTTACCACAGAATCTTCAACAAGGTTTTGATGCACCCAGTTTCCAGTAAATTGCATCTTCATTTGAGTTACAGCCTATGTTTGAGTGAAACATTATATATGGCTGAAGAGCATCAGCATTCTGAATTAGACTTAAAGACTTTGAAAGGAAGATTTACATATTTTATTCCCAGCATTTTTTAAAATCTAACTTTAAAGTTTGTAGTGTGCTAAGACTCACTTTTAATAAATGAGGGGAAGCCTCCTTATCAGTTGTTGGTCATCAGGCTAAGAATCTAGAGATTGGTTTTTTATCTCATTTTCTTGATTTCCATAAAAACACTTAATTTGTCAGAAATTAGCTTTGACTATTTAAATATGTGATAAGTAGTTTCAAGGGTTTGGTCCACAAAGCAGGTAAGAGACATACTACTGTTCTTAGATGAGGCTTCATTTTTAAGGGATGCCTAATAAGGTATGACAGGTCTTGATAGCCAAGTGGAAACAAACTTTATTTAGGAAAAAAAAAAGAAAAAAGACCTTTATGTGTTTCTGTGAATGAAATTTAAGCTGATATGGGAAAGGATTCTACCGTACTTATGCTGTTTGTTTTGGCTACTGTTACAGAAAATATTCCAGTGGTGAAATCAGAGGTTAAATGCAACTGGCAGGAAGTTATAAAGGTGAATTGCGTAAGATGTTGCTGAATAACAGGATTTTACAACTCCAGCTATTGCTTCTGTTCAGAGTGCTTTGATGTGTTGTACAATAGTGGTATGTAAAAGATGGATTTCAGAGTGTAGTGTGATAACTTTTTCAGATTGAGATGGTAAACATTTACAGGAGTAAGTTTCATTTAAAAGTGTAAATGAAGGCATTTCATCAATTTGAACAATAGGGTATTATATATTGCTTTTTCTACACTAGTGTTTCTTTTGAGTTCTTCATATTAAAGAAGTTTGGGAAACAACTGAAGGAACTTGTATATGGCTAGTATACCTTGTTGCAACTGTAGAATGAAATAGCTAAGCAAATTTATTGATGCTACTACATGTCTATAGTTTATGTAGTGAATAAGTAGCAGTGCTGCTTCTTCGTAGTCTACTGTCCAAACCAGTCCAAAGTTCAGTCAACACTAATATAACTAATTCTTGAAATATGAAAAAATGCTATGAATATATTCTGAATTTCTGCTTTTATTATCTAATGTGAGTATAGATAGGAGGTTTTTCTTCCAACTTGGGCAACCCATATGCAGAGTACCTACTGAGCTAAGACACTTCTTGATATTTAATATATATCCTTGTTAAGATTTTTCAAACTAAATGCCTGCAGTTAAATTTCTTTTTTTCTGATATGAGACTGCCACATTCAGAATTGTGGCCCAGTGTATGGGAAGAGGAAAGGAACAGGGATCAGCTCACATGACTTTGGAAAAGTCTAAGGTGCCAGGTTGTAGCATACAACTGCCATTTCAAGAATGGACCTTGACTGTGTAGCTCACCTTTAACTACAATATAGTGTAGCACTGTTTTGTGACCTGACTGCTCCATGTAACTCAGAGTTTGTTAGTGGATCACGGATCAGGCCACATTGCATGTAGCTCTGTTGAAAGAAGGCCACCACTTATCTCTGGAGATGACCAAGCTATCCGATGAGCAGTGGTAAGCTGAAAAGCCACCTCTGTGAGTCTCACTCTCACTGTGTGAGACATACTAATCTTGCATGACAAAGTAATTTTAAAAATAAATGACATCCAGAGGTCACGATGTTAAGAGGAATGTCTTTCTATGCTATTAAATGCAAAACTGCCCCTTGTGAGATGTATGACAGTTATTTAGCAGCTAGAAGTGTAAGGGAAGATTTTCCACTGAATCTGGTAGAAGGAATTCTAGTAAGCAAATTCAGGTAATTAAGTAGTCATCTGTAAAATTAAATAAATAAACAAACAAATAATGACTTTTTACTAGTCACTGTTAATGGTAAGGAGGCCTCTTTAGCTCTCTAACAATTTTCAGAATTTGGTTTAATTCCAACTATCATAAGCAATTTTATTTATTGTGTTTAACTCCTTTTTAACACTAAGATTTTGCAGAACTTTCAGCAAAAGAGTGAGCAAACCCTACTTAGCATGAGAGATCACACTGAGGTAGTATTGAGATTAATTAGATATAACCATGCAGATATTACATTTCCTATGCCATTTTTCTTTCAGATTCTAGGCCCATTGGGTTTTCTACTTTGCCCAGGGACTCATATGGACTTTGTGATTATAGCACAGCTATTTCATAAGTGTTCAAGTGCATCATAACTTTAAGTATCTTTTGATGCATTCCTTTATGGAAATTTCATATAGGCTGATTGAAACTGAGATTCTTGTCAGTTCCAGTTTTGATTATAGCGTAGCTACACTGACAGGAATTTCAATTTTATTTATCAAGCTCAGATTCCAGAGGGGACCTTTCATTTAAAAATGACATACTGGACACAGTATCATTTAGAATACCACTTTTGTCTACTGTTAGGATTATTTCCTATTCATTTCTTTAAACCTCCCCCCTCCCAAAAAAAAAAACCCAAACCCAACAAAACAAACCAACCCCAAAACAACAGTTGTAAATTGTACAGAATTTAAACATGTAGGTTACCGCATCGAAGTATGACTGGCTGGAGACTGAGTACTGAAAGAAGGCCTGTAACACCAGGCATTTTATAATTAAAGAAACATACTGTGAAATAATTCTGAAGACTCAGTCATTGTCCATTTCTTTTCCAGCTAACATATTCTATATGTGCAATTCATTAAGCTAAATATGAACAGCTTTGATCAGAACTGGCTTTGTCAACCATTGCTAACTAGAAGAGTCGGTTAATAAGTATTTACTGTAAAGCATTTTACTTACGTAGCGAAGTGTGGCATATGAAAATATAATTTAGCTAGTCAAACAAAACTGGTATTTACCATGCTATATGTTTTTACACAAATAATATCTAAAATGCTTTTATTGTGTTTTCCAATTGTAAGGTTTTGTTCTTTATTATGTTTTATTCTATTATTCAGGAAAAAACACCTTTTAGTTTTATGTAAAATAATAGCCCACTTTTTAAAGCTGAAGCTTTCAAACTACACATTTTCTTCATTTAGCTCCCTACACAGTGTCAGGTTAATAGCTTTCAAGCTGTTCATTAAATAGTGTCTGCTTATTGCTAATTCTAATTTGGACCACAGCAACACCAAGAATTATTTTTTAGGCAGCACCTAGCAACATAATGTTTAGAACTACTGACTAAATTCCTCCTGTGTTTACAGGAAGAGTAAAAAAAAGAACTGCAAATGAATTTTAGTGTGCAGTATTTGTGCTACTTTTTACTTCAGTTTTTTGATGAGAACAGGAGTTTATTTTACTTACTATAAAAGCAGGTCTGATAGGCCTTTCATCAAATAGAGTTTCTGCACGGCTGTGTCCCTATTTTTTACTACTTTATGTACTCTTAACCATAGAGAAGTTGTGATCATGTTTGTGCATTGCAGATCATCCATTCAGAGGACATTCTGCAGTTGAATCTTCTTGAGCCCATGTAAAATACTGCCGATTTTTATTTTTTTTTAATTATTTTCTAGGTTGCTCCAATGCCTTACAACATCGAAACAGAATTACTTGTTCTGCAGTCCTCTTCATATCAGGAAATCTCATTTGTACTTATGTACTAACACTGCTTCTTTGGAGCTAGGCTGTTAGAGAGCAGCTCTCTAACAGAGGGTCTCAAACTTGACAGTGTTTGGAAGATTCTTGTAAGAGCCCCACTGTTTCTGTGGATGGAATAGCAGCTCTTTTCCTCTAAAATATAACATCCATCCCATTCATAGGATGTTTTGGGGAAAATGTGACTAAATCTGCATCATCATGCATCTGTTTCTATAAGATATTCTACCAACAAGATGCACAGGATTTGAGCTTGTTTTGATGACTGATAATAGAATAGGATGATTCTGAATTATTCTCAGTTTCAAAGACTATAATTTAAAATGGGTGATAGTAGCTGCACAAAGACCTTGGTGTTCAATGAAAGAAAGCAGAAATCATAATGCACATAGAGGTATTGGCTTGTATGGAATTACTGCTTGTGCTTTGCTTACCTGCTATCAATGAGTCTGTTTGCAGTGAAAAAAGATAAGGAATTGCCAGTGATGCAAGTCTGGGGCCTGAATCATCCTGAGTATAATACAAAACAATTCATGACTGAAGACCAGCCAGAGGACTCAGGGGCAGGGGAGGAGAAGACTGTAAATACAGGACTGGGATAGAAGCTCTCGAATGAAATTTTAGGGGAAAATTAACCAGTATACAAAGTCTACATGGGACTGAAGGAAATAAAAGTGCAATTAGAAATAACATTAAAGGAGTATGAATAAGGAAGACCAGGAATTTGAATGTGATGAGCAAAATGAGCCATGTCCAGTCCTTGTCTGGAATTCAGCATTCCTCTCCAAGTGTAATATTCTCTGATATTATTGCCTGAGGCTGTCTTACATGGCATTTGTAAAACAGCTAAGAATTCTATCATACTACCATACTAAATTAAAAATGAACTGACAGCTAAGAATCACCTGCTTGTTGTATTTCTGGACTTTATTTAAACTTTCCCAGTTTAAATATCTTCTAAAAAAATGATATTTTTATGTACTATGTCTAGTCCTGTGGATAGCTGATACAGTTTTCCACAGTGGAATTCCCCTTCAATTCAGATGAAGAATATAGGATTTCCCATTTTCCACCTACGGATTTCCTGATTATCTGGTGATTCCAGATGTACAAGTAAAAACAGAAATCAGGAGTATTTTGGTTTGGGCACAAAGCCAGTGTGCTTTTCCAAATTTAGGCAATAACTTTTTGCCCTCTTTTCCGTTATGATTATAGCTGGGGCACTAGAGGTAAGAGTCATCAGTGTTGCCTAACTATGCTCATTATAACAGTGAGATTTAGAATCAGTGAGAGAATTTGTGAAGGTTTTGCAGAACTTGTTTCTGATTTGTTAAAAGTTATGGTGGCTTGAAAATTGTTTTTAATTTGTGAATAATAGTTTTGGTGGGTTGTTGAGAATTGACTGCTCATTTGAGCAAATATGAAATAGAGCACACTAGTGAAGAGTTTATATACATTTCCATGTTAAAAACACAGAATTGTATGTATCTGTATGCAATCCTGTAATTAAAGACTGTCTCAATATATTTCCAAGCAGTAGGAAACATTCACTTTATTGACCTATAGCATTTAAATGATATCTTTGTGCTGTAGTGTTAATGTTTTGGATTTTTTCCTAGGAAAACTAGGGCTGCTAAGGGATGTCAAGACCATCATGTTTTTCTTGAATACATTTTTTGTTGATGATTTAGAAAGATCTGTATTGACAGCATGCAGCATTTTGATACAAAGAATCCATTTCATAGTACAGAAGACAGTTTTGCATCATTCAAAACAACCAGTTTGTCTTCATATACAACAAATGTACATCTTTGACAAAAGGTGAATTGTCACTGAAAACTGTCCTTCTTCCTGAAAGTTTTGTTAAAGATTCTCGGAAGGAACAAAGATCTGGAATAAAAATTAGTGGTGTTAATCTTATGAATATAGCAGGATAAATGTGAACTACAATGAAAAGGATTAAGAACAGCATTAATCTTAATACATTTGTAAGACATTGTGTCTGGAAGGCCTTGAAAGTGTACTGATTTTGTCCAAGGGTTTCTTCATCTCTGAAGTGTTGTATCTCATCTGATGCTCTAAAAACATGGATGTGTGTGCTTTTCTGTCTCATCACTTTAGTGTTAATTTCCCATCTTTCTTACTTTTTAAAGAAACTGCAGTGTACAAAAATAGTGAGAATATAGTTCCACTGGCACAACTCAAGCAGGAAACTGACTTCACTAATTCTGTAGCTAAAGGAGCTGAAGACTCTATGATGGAAAGCAAACCCCTAGAGGTCAGTATAATCATAGTAACATTAGGACAAAGAAATCTAAGTTTAAGTAATGTTAAGAATAATATAAATCAACTATAGAAAGGAGCTTACACTTAGATTATGATCTGTCCTTAAGTGACCCCTGTAAAGCTGTGTTGAATGCCACTAATAATTCTTGGTAGTACAAGCCACCATTGTACATGAGGACACAATGTCAAAAGTTACCAAAATAGAACTGGAGATCTGAGACCTGGATCTTTGCAGTCAAGAAACTGGAATGGGATGTATTAGAAGGGGTGTGGTTAGTAGGTCGAGAGAGGTTCTCCTCCCCCTCTCCTCTGCCCTGGTGAGGCCGCATCTGGAATATTGTGTCCAGTTCTGGGCCCCACAGTTCAAGAAGGACAGGGAACTGCTTGAGAGAGTCCAGCACAGAGCCACCAAGATGATTAAGGGAGTGGAACATCTCCCTTCTGAGGAAAGGCTGAGGGAGCTGAGTCTCTTTAGTTTGGAGAAAAGGAGACTGAGGGGTGACCTCATTCATGTTTACAAATATGTAAAGGGTGAATGTCAGGAGAATGGAGCCAGGCTCTTCTCAGTGATGTCCAACAGTAGGACAAGGGGCAGTGGGTGCATGCTGGAGCATAGGTGGTTCCATGTAAACATAAGGAAAAACTTTTTCACTGTGAAAGTGACAGAGCACTGCAACAGGCTGCCCAGGGAGGTTGTGGAGTCTTCTTCTCTGGAGACATTCAAAACCCGCCTGGATGTGTTCCTGTGTGACCTACTGTAGGTGATCCTGCTCTGGCAGGATAGATGATAATTTCGAGGTACCTTCCAATCCCTAACGTTCTGTGATTCTCTGATTCTGTGATCAACTTGGAGGTGGAGTGCCTCCAAGGATAGGCTAGCTGGTGCAGTGAGCAATGAGGAGCATGCCAGCCCTTGTAAGGTAAGAAGGATAGTATGGAGGGAGTCAGCAGTTAAAGTGAAAGTAAGCTGGCTATGGACAAGGAAACTAACCAGAAAATAAGTTAAAAAGAAACTGGGCTTGTCAGAGTGACTTGGACAAGATGGTAAAGTTTGCTAAACATAATTGACCTGCTATCCATATTAAATGGTTGAAGTTTTTATATTAGTGACAGCTACAGAGCAGACACTGTGTTTTGTCTATGTATGGCAAACACTGTCTCAGAAGAAGCTTTCTGTACACTAAATGAAAACAGATCACTTGGAAACTCTTCTATTCTGAAAGAGTAGGGCAAAATGCACTCCTAATATTAATAACAAATGCTGTAGCAAGGGTAAAGTAAGCATTACATGATCCGTTTAGGACAAAATATATATTTCATAGTTTAAACTTAATTGTTCAGAATATTTTACTTTAATTTATAGACATTTTTCACTAGATGTTGTTGGGAAGCAGTTTATAATATAGCTGTGCTTTAATCTCACAGGTGTTGATGGAACCAAAGCCTGCAATACCTACATGCAGTAATTTTATTAAAACCCAGATTATTTCACTACCAGCAAATTCACCATGACATGAAGCAGGAACAATTTTGCAATTGTCACATACGCTGTATCTAATTATGTAGCAGATGATGTGGACTTCTGGCTTTTACATGGTTCACTAAGGTTCCACAACATGGTTGTATTTGTACCCTGTGGGAATGTGCTATAATTTGCCAGGCAGGAGAACAAACTATGTGGCATAAAGGTCCTGGGACTTCACTATTCACATGTTCATGTTTTGCAGACTATGTAAAACTCATATTGAGCAGAATTTCCAAAATATGTTTACAGCATTTAGTATGTGTGCCCTTTATTGATGAAGTGTAAAGCTAATGTTTTGTGGCAATGACTAAATGACAGACTATACAGACACCGAGGTCTTGATTCAGTTGCCTCAGCAAATCTCTCTCATGTCACTTCAGACATTAGAGAGTTTGCATAGGCCTATCAGATATGAAACCCCAAGAAAATAAGGAAGACTTATGCCTTTTTGGATTTGCATATGAATGCCATGTGGGAAATTGTAAGGCATCTCAAGTATCACTGCATGCCTGTGTTTAGGCAACTGAGTCAAACTTTCACAGTTCGTATATTCCTTAACACTGATGCTCACTGGCAGCATATGAAATAATTCATTTTTATCCCTTTTGTTGGTATGGACACAGTCTTACCTCATTACAGTAGTTCTTTGTGTTAACTTCATTGAGTTTTCAACACTACTCTTGAAAACAAGGAAAATTCCAAAACAAATTGTATAAGAACTTAGATAACAATGGCTTCAAAAGAGAGCATTAATCAAGACCTAGCCCCTGGTGCCTGAATAACTTTCGAAAGGACACAAACAGTGTTTGTTTTGCTTTTTTTTTTTTTTTTTCCCCTCAGCTCAGACTGTTCAAACTGAACTTAAGCCTCCGGCAAAATGAGCTTAAAAAAAAAAAAAAAAAAAAAAAAAAAAAAAAAAAAAAAAAAAAAGATGAAGCTGAGTTTAAAAGAAAGAAAAAGAAGGTCTGTAATACTCATCATCAAAAAAAGTAAGAAGGCCCACACCAGATCTCATCCTTGCTTCACAATGGTATAATTGTGTTGACTTCTAGAAGACTGTGTTGATGCAATTGAGAGCAGAACTGGTTAAGTGCCTGGTACCAGAAAAGCCACTGAATATACTTCAAAAAGATCTTTAAAATATAAAATTTTAAAATAATGACATATCTATTGTTGGAAATATATTTGAAAGGAAACTTTTGGTATTTAGAAACTTATAGTCCTCTTTCCCATTTTTGTGACTGAAGTAAGAGATCTGTTTATGGCATCACAGTTGTTTTGACAGCACCTCAACATGATGTCACTAAGAGATGATCAATATCTGATTTAGGGAATCAATAGCTAGAAAAGAGGGAATAAAAATTTAATAGACTGAAATATTATTTAATATTGGTTGAATTATATTTTTAGAGAACAGATGTTGTCAATGAGACTGTAAAAAGGCATTCATGATTAAATTCATTTCTGAGTATCCATTTATTACTATACAAACGGATGTTTGTTCTATTATATAAATAATTTGATTGAAAAAGTTGTATATTGTCCTTTCCCACACAAAGGGCTATAGATATCCATAGGATTTCTGTATTTTAATGTGGTAAAAAATAATGTACTGTGACTGCATGCTCTACAAAATAACTCAACAACAGTCATTCACCTTTTTTGCCAACAGAGGCCACTTTCTATATACAGACATTTATGCAGGGAAAAAGTTATTATTATTTTAGATCCTCTAGCTGACTTGCCTGGTAAAATGGAATGAAAAACAGATATTGATCAAAAATTTAAATTCTTCATTCAATATTGGATTTATCAAAGAGTCCAGAAAATCTTTGTAAATGTCTGTCAGTAAAGTGGTGCTATGCATTGTTAGCTAAATTACTATAGGGTGCACTCTGAGAATTTATATATACAAAATAAAAATATGTATAATATTTTGACAACGTAATACACACATTTAAAAATAATCTCAAAATTTTCACTGATACTTGTAAATCATAGAGAGGAATATCTCTCTAACAGAAATACAAACCCATTTTTTCTGAGAGCTAGCATTATATTGGTTCTGCTATCTTTATTTTTCTTGATAATTGTTATTGTATATAATAATTTAATATGTATTCAATTATTATTGCTCCATTCTATTAGGAGAGGATTTGAAGCAAAGCATGAAACTTTACTCTAGTAATTCCAATGAACTACAAACTTCTGTTTGTATATGGATCTACCTCATAAAAGCAGAAGCCAACCTGCTCTTGATATGGCAACACAGGAAACTGTGCCCCAGGCAGCAGAGTCTATGATTCCGTTATTAAGGTCCTGACTTTTCCAAGGTGATTTCCTCTTTACCGAAAGCCTATCTTCTTTATAGTTCTCTGCTTATAACAATTTAGGTATGATCTGATTGCATAGATAGGGAGAAAAAGCAAGCAGACAACTCCTCTGTCATGGGTAGCCTGCAAGCTTACAGCCGAGACCTATTTGTAATTGCTTACAGAATGCACACTTTCCTTTACACAATTATGTGAATTACGTTTTTCCTATATGTGATTCTTGTATGAGAATGTGTGTATCTCTTGCATGTTTTGCCTTTATTATTTTGCAAGAGGCTTGCCCTCAAGAGAAGTAAATTGACTGAAAACAGATCAACTGAAAACAGATGTATGAAAACCCAGTTTGATGCTCGCCCTTATGAAGGTCAGTGACAATCATAGTGCCTGGGAGAGTAGCTTCCCAGGCAGGCCATTGGGTGACATTTCTTCTGTGTACTTCTTTCCCACAGTTTACAGAGCTGATTCAAAGCTCATACAATCACTGGGAATATTGCAGTTATCTCCTCTGTGTCTTAGGTCAAGTCCTACAAATCTCAAAGGAAAACCATTTCTGGCTGTAGAGGTTACTTCATCAGAACATTTGTGTCTCTTAGGAACTAGGAGGGTTGTTTTATTGATTCTGGCAAACATGTGACAGCAGCAATGCATCAAGAGGATTTTCAGAAGCACCTGCTGCTCTTGCAACTTCTCCTGAGTTTGTGACCTCAGTTGTGACAAGGAGACAGCTGAGTGCCTCTTGCTCTGTTTATCCCTACTGTTTCTTCTGCCTTCATCCCAGCTTGTTCCTAGTTAGATAATGTAAAACCCAAGAAGTCTTCATCATTTAGAATCTGTGTTCGTCATGGTTTTCCAGCAATTTTTGCAGTACTGCTCTAGCACCAGTAAAGCACTAGCCTATTGGGCAGGCTGTCATTTTTCTACTATTTTTCTGGATCTATGCTGTGGGAGGTTGGCAAATCTGACAGGAACAGTAACAGTGATCCATAGGCACTTTTCGTCTTCTCAGCACTGATAATGCTGCTTAGACAGAAGCAGGAGAATTTCAGAAAATCCCTACTGGGAATTTTTCCTGTCACTGAACTGTAGCCACAGATACTGGAGGAAGAAAAAGGAAGAAATCAAGGCATGAGAATTTTCTGTTTACCCTCAGATACCAATATGTTTAATGCAAGTACATATTTGTGTTAGTTTGCGCTAACCACTTTTTCTTCTTTAGAGAGGAAAGATAGAACTCTCCCTTGAGCACAAATGAAATTATTGGTTTGAATCGCATCTATTTAGTAATACAGCTATTGTAACCATGATGCTGTAAAAATATAAGGCAGGACAAAATTTCTAGGTAAGGTAGTATCTTTTATTAGATCATCTAGTTATCACAGTTAGAAAAAGTAGTCAAACTTGTAGGCACACAAGCCTTTCTCCAGATTTTAAACTGCAGTCTTGAGTTCTTTCCTGTGTGCAGTATCCAAGAACTGCCCTTTGGCCACACTGACATTGTCCTTGAATTTTAAGATATTTGTATTTCCCCTTCCTCTGCTGTTTAATTTCCATTCAGTGACTGGTTCTGAAGGGCTATATAGGTTTTCTTTCTGAAAGACAGACTTTATTATGTTATATAGTCAAAATAAAGCCCAGAAGTGGCATTATATCCTCTTGAAGATGCTCTGTCCAATTTTTGTTTGCTGAATTTCTTCTTGGGATCTCTACAGATTTGAATGATGTTAGAAATTGCTCTCTCTCAAGTGCAGGGTGTTCTTTTAATAGGTTCAGGGAGAAAATTCTCAGCTCTTATTTTTTTAATATATTATGTAGATATTTATGTGGATAGAAAATTTAGGGTTTGGGTGAGGACAGATTGTTCAGCTCAGAATGGTGGGGTGTTTAGGTAGACTAATAATATAGGTGAGTGGAATGCTTCTCACAGTCCCTGAACCAGATTGCTGGATGGTACTGTGGGGTTTTTTTTCCCCTCTAAGAGTTAGCTTTTTGCTGAGTTAATCTGTTTTGTCTTATACCTGTTTCAAGGTAGAAGTTCTCTGCACGGCTCAAAATCTCAAAAGTGGTAGTTATGCTGTTACAATGACTGCTATCCAGTCAGCTGCAGTTGAACTAGGAAAGAGAACAGGTGAAGGGGCATGACATACAAGACTCTTGAGCTTGCTATTCCTCAGATTCTCTTAGAGCAGAAGAAATGTTACAGCTCTCTTTTTCTCTGGTTTTTGTTTGTTTTGGTTTGTTTGCTTTTTTTAAAGGAAACTTAGTTGCTTGTTCTTGTTTTTACAATTTTTGTAGGAACTCTCCCAGAGGAAAAGCGTGGGTTGTATCCAACTCCATCTGCCCCAGCTGCGATAACCGTCTTGAAGACACTCATGGCACAGAAAAAGAGTTAGGGACTGAGACCTTAGGGAATGCATTTGAAATGCTGCCAATTTAGCCAGTTGCCTTGTATTCCTGAATTAAGCTGCGATCTTGTCAGTCAAGGAGCTAGATAGTATGGCAGTGCAGTAAAATATGATCTGGAAAAGAAGTGTTACCATTCTTGGCCTGTGATAATCATACAAGATAATAAGGGGAAAGCTGACAGAATAGTGCCTATTTACCTTCGGTGTCAGGTAAATGCCAACAGCAATTCACAAAAAAACCCTGTAAGATTGCAAGAGATAGTAAAGCCAAATTATTTTATTTATTCCACTAAAAAAACAAATTTATTTTATAAAATAAATAAGGTCATTATGAGAAAAAATATGAACTAAATAGACTGAAAGAATTGTCTATCCAAATTTCAGTATCTCAGTACTAAAATGAGCAATGACATAAATAGGTGATTTGCATTGGTTTTTTTCAATAAAACAGACATCTAACTAAAGAAGCCTCAACATAGGCTTCTATTTTGGTAGACCAATGGACTAAAAAGAACTGCAGCATGACTGCATAAGCAGTGTGAGTTTTAAACTTATATTTATGGATAGTAGTTAAACAATATGACCTCAGAAATCTTATATCCCAAGTCCTGGGCTCGCTGTAGGATATAGGGCCAACTTATGCTGTGTAGTGCGAACACTAAAGGAGAGGCAGTCATATTACCCACATTATAAATTTTCAGTTCATATCTGAAATTCAGTACTTATTTTGAGTTGATAAAAGCTATCAATGATCAGCTGAACCAGTAACCAATTCTGAGGCATTGACCATGGTGAGAAATGATTAAATGTGTTCTCCTGTCTGACAAAGACTGATGATGCCTCAATCAATGCAAATATTAGGGAGATGTGAGTAAAGAAGTGAGAAGAAGAAACTTCTTGTGGTTTTCGTGGGCCTGAGACAAGAGTCTAGGGGCATTTAGGTCTGGCACATGTTAGTTAGTTTTTGATCAAAGACAAGCCCCAGGAAAGGGCAGTGTTGACTGTAAGACAGTCCCTATAGATGTGATTTACAAAGACATGTACCTATTTCCCATGGATTTTAGTACCATTTAAACAGGTGTTTGTTTTTGTAATAGTGGTGATTTGATAAAGCAGAGGCTTTGGTTCCTATACTTTAAGAGCAGATGGGAAAGTTAACAAGTACATTTTTGATGGAAAATATTAGCTTATGAGAAAATAAAAAGCAGACTTCCTCCTGACATTGAGAGAAAGGCTTAAATAGCTATTTTATAATATTTTCTCCAGGAGTCCTGGGTTGCATTTTTTTAAGGTTACCTTGGCCGTGAGAAGTAGTAACATTTGCTGGAGTTAGGACTGGGTTGTTGACTGAGCTCAGAAGCACTGAGAAAACCTCAGCTCTAACAAACTTGTCTCTACCCAACAGGCACGATGGCAGTCAATGGAAGAGTTTATAGAGCAAAAGGGAGTCTGGGGTGAGTAGATGGTATGGGGACAGTCTTCTCAAATCAAAGAACATAGCCATGCAAACATATGTTTAATCAAGCCTTTGCATTAACAGGCAAAAGGAATTTTCTCAAGAAAAACATTTCTGTTGAATACTTCTTTTACTTACTTGACCAAAAATCTTAGAGCAAGCCTGATAACTGCCAAGTGTGATAAAGAAATACTGCTTGCTGCTGTGAAAGTAAAGAATTAATAAGTTTTTAAAAAATGTCTCTCTCCTGGACCTGCTGAGTGAACTTGAAGGTATTGCAGATATATTGTACCTGGGGAGTCCAGATCAAGACTGGACATATAAGAAATAACAGTCTTATCAGCAAAGATATTTTTCATAGGGTTAAAGTTCTCAAAACAGCAGAGATTTAACTAATGACTGTTCGTACAAACACTCTTGGGAACTGCTTTTTATATGTGAATGAAAAAATCAGATGATCAGCAAATGACAGTAAACAAACACAAATGCTCTCAAAATAAAGCTGGAATTTCTATTTTTCCATATTATGATTAAAAGTGTTTGCTTTACTTCAATGTGATTTCCAAAATTGGCGCAAGAGCCTATGAGAGTGGAAGAACGATTGGTAATTTCTATAGAATACTAATTTTCCCTAAAAAAGAAAAAGAGAGAGCAAGATAGGAAGTTTTGATCTCCAGTGATTTTCAGGAAACATAATAGAGGGAAACACAAAAGCCTATGTTCTTGGATCTGAATCTTGACAAGTATGATATGAAGATTTAAAAAAACCCAACAAACCAACACATCAATTTATTTTCCACTTCCTTAAACAGTGTTTATGAAGTGCTCTTTCACCTGTTTACATGGACACACTCTGTTAGACTCCAACCTCCAACAACTCACCCCCTGAATTTATGAAATTTCATACTCTCAAAACACTCATCATATTTGGCCATGAGAGCTGCAAATGTTATACCAGGTGCATGACACATGGTTAAGCTATCACACTTCATAGCATAACTTTTCTGTATATGAAACCCCTTTATCTTAGAAAGGAAGAGGTGATAAGATTAAATGCCCTTTGCAGAGGTCTAGGAAAGGTGTTTTTTCTGAGCTTATGCAGTATTCCAGTACTTGGCCGTTATGACCTCAGGTATTCAGACAGTAATCCTTTCTCTTTTGGTCACCTGTTTAATGTAAAAGTTCTAGACAATAACTGAATAAAAGCTTTTAGTTCTTGTGTTCCCTATCAGTTATGCAATGAACCATCAATTTCAGAGTTCACAGAAAAGGCCTATGGACACTGCCACTAACATAGATTGTTGACTGTCCAATGACATGATAGATTCTGATGTGATTCATAGTACACAATACTTGTTCACTAAATTACAGCAGCACATGGGGTATGTTGATGCAGATTTTTAGTGATGTTACCTCAAGATGTATTGTTTCAAAAAGTATTGACTTCAAAAGGAAAAGAGTGTCTTGTTTCAGAATAAAACAGTGTTATTGTTCTGGTTGTTTTTTCAGATGCCTGAAGCATATTGTGGCATGGTTACTCTTGCCACAGGGATGGGCTGTCTATTCTGTGGACTACAGACCTCTAGATTTTAATCTTAAAAGCAATGGAAACTATGCCTAGAATTTTACATTAGGAGTGATTGTTCACATCCGTCAAACTGTTCCATTACAGTGTACACTGTGTGACTGTGATTGCAAAAGATACTCTTAAGGGCTTATTCTTATTTCTAATTTGTTAACCACTATACTATCACATACATGGGTTATACGTATGTTTTATATAAACGCATAGGTGTATATATACCTAAACATACAGGTACATACATGTAAAGAATGAACTTATACAAGTATATTAATAATATATTGTATGTTGTGTTTATATTTTATATAATATATATATGTTAAGATTACATACAGACATATATTTTCAAATGGAAGTACCTAATCAAGTTGTCTTTATTTAAATAAAACTTCTTTTATTCTAAGTACAAAAATATATTTTCCCCGAGTGAAGATTGAAGAATTTATGAGTTGCATGGATAATAAATATTTTTTAAATGTGAATATTAAGAGCAAGATACAATGCTTACACCACCCGTAGTTCTAATATTCATAGTGTTATTGAATGACTAAATACAGCAAATACAGGACCACCAATATAAACTGACAGACTGGATTTTTGGAGACTTTTTTTTTTCATTTTTTATTTCAGAAATTCTTATGTAGTAAAAAGGTTTAGGAACGGAAAGACCTTCTGGAATAGATTGTGCAAAGTTGTGAAAGTTAAAGTTCCTTTGTCATTACTTCAACTTTACCCCTAGTTATACCTTCATTTCCCCTTTTTGCAAATCCTTGACTAAGACTGACATGGGTGAAGATGCAGTTGTGACAATGCAGTCACAGTGCCACCTGAGAAACTTCCACAAAAATTTTAAGTGCTCTCCTCTCCTTGTATCTTATTGGTAGCCTTTTAGGAATTGAACTAATTCACGATCACAACCTCTTTCTGTCCCAAGAAACTGCTGTCCTTTTTTTATTGTGGAGAATAATGCAACAGATATTGAAATTTTTCCTTTTCCAGGTTTACACAAGCTGACTACCTTGTTCACTTTGTTCGTTAAAAATACTGCATTATTCATAAGGATGCTTTCAAATCTGCTTTAATCTGTGTTTATGTGATGAAGTATATGCAGCTGTGAACAATCTTTCATTTATCTTCAAAATAATCCGGCATTAGGCAATAGTTCACAGGGGTTTATTAACACAAGTTACAGATCATTTTGATCAAGATAATCCCTGTTAATAGCTAGTCTGTTTATTACACAGTATTTTTTCCTCCTGTAGTATGTTATTTTCTTCTTTCTTTGCACCAGGTGCAATAAATTGAATACAGAGTACTTCCATGTGCTATAAATAATAAAAAAAAAAAAGGTTGCCTTTTTTTTTTGTTATTGTCTTCTTCCCTAGCCAGTACAGCCTTATTTAAATACATGTATGGTCTAGTTGCAGTCTTCCATTATGAGCTTTGCAGCATGGATCGTCCATATTGCTTCTTCATGTCATGTTAGTACAATGTGAGACTAATTCATAACTGAATACTATTGGCGTAACTATAAGCTAGAATTCAAGGCGGGGGCGGGGGGGGGAGGCATTTGTTTTGTTTTTGAACAATAGTGGGGATACTAAGCAAATATCCCATTAATTTTAAATATTTCTTGATTCTGAAGAAAGGAGAAAACATCTGAGCTCCAAGGAGAATGCATATAAAAATACATTAATATATGCAGAAGACTGCTAGTGATCAGTATATTATGGCATAAGCACTTGTCTTCATCTGAAGGAGAGGAAATTCTTTAAAGGCTGAAATCACTTAATAAGATGATGCTCCACTCTCTTAAAGGTTATATTGTTTGATAACTGTCTAATTATAATCTTCTTTGCCCGTATCTGAGTGCATATTAGAAATGATGGATTTTACAGCTTTATCCATGCACAAATGCATTGACATGCCTGAAAAACATTTTAACCATTCATGATACTGTGGTGGGTTGACCCTGGCTAGAGGCCAGATGCCCACCAAAGCCCACTCTATCACTCCCCCTCCTCAACTGGGCAGGGGGAGAAAAATATAACAAAAAGCCCGTGGGTAGAGATAAGGACAGAGAGATCACTCACCAATTACTGGCATGGGCAAAACATGGACTGAACACGGCTAGAGAGTGACAAGTGGGACAGTTGTGGGGGATTTCTGTTTTTAATTGTGGTGAAGAAACAAGGGGTGGATTGTGTGTAAATTGTCCACTTTTGTCTGGTGTTGTGGTGATGTTATTTTGATTTCGGTGTGGGGAGTTCTTTTTCGTTGTTGTGAGTGAAGTTTGTGAAGATTGTGTGATGAATGTGGATTTTAATGATGATTCTTAAATATGTGATTCACAGAGGCGAGGGGTGGAAGCTTAAGGTCAGTTCATCACATGTTGTTTCTGACGCTTCTTCCTCCTCAGGGGGAGGACTCCTTCCCCCGCACCAGCGTGGGGTCCCTCTCACAGGAGACTTTCCTCCATGAACTTCTCCAGCGTGAGTCTTT
>NW_010325673.1:12896-24136 GCF_000700745.2 Antrostomus carolinensis | reverse complement strand
GCACCGGCCCACCTCTCAAGCCTGTCAAGAATTCAGAACAGAAATGTGGTAATAGATGTCTTCTAACCATTAGACAAAAGCAGATGATGATTCACTGCCTAGAATCCAAATTCATATAAGTTCCACCTAGATAGAGGCTCTTAAAAGAAGTGGCAGAATTTAAGACTTGTTGTGATTCCCTCATGCCAGGAACCCTGCAGGTAATGAATAGAGGTCTTTCTAGACAAATGTTCTCTCAAATGCATTTTTTGAAGGAGGTCTTCTGGCCTGAACTATGCAGGTCAGGCAGCCCCCACTCTGTTTTATAATGCAGAAAATGCTGACTTGGGGTTCACATACTCTTGCCCAAAGAATGTAGCCACCTTCAAACACATTTTCATTTTTAATGCACATATGGAGCTGAGCATTTGAAATGATACTGTTACATTTATTCATAGTAAATAATCTTCAGGACCATGGTGTAATGGTTTTCCCTCCTATTCCTTGCTGGTAACACCCTACCAGCAGTGGTTCTCTCCTTGTGGCAGCACACACTGCTGCAAGCCCCCAAACCAAAACTTCCCAGATGGTGAGAAACACATCCCATTTTCTGGATTTCCAGACTTGCTCCCCTCCAGTGGGTGCCTGCAAGCTGTGCTCTTTCTGAATTCATCGCCTCTGGAGCAACACGTGCTACAGATGTGCCAGATTCACCTCAAGTTCAGAAGCTCAGCAAGTTTATTATGAAACAAGCTATGTGGGAAAGAAGGTTAAATTACTGATTACAAACCAAGTTCTGGAAGGGAAACAACAAACAACAAAAGCAACTTCCACTGTACTTGTCATTGTGAGATTTCTCTGGGGCACAGAAGCAGAGGAAACAAATAATCAGTGCTTGCTCCTTCAGTGTTATCTTAAGGAATCAGCACCTCTCTCTTGTGTCTCTGTCCCCCCTGTGACAGTGACAGTTGTTGAGTTGCCTCTTGAGTGCAAATGAAGTATCAAATAATTTCCTGGGGACTTCAGTTCCCCTTCCTCCTTATCTTCTAATTCAGGGGAACTTAACCGTGTCACAGCTTTGATTAGCTCCTCTTCTCAGTGAGAATGCAAACGTCAACAGCCTTGTCTGGGACCAGGATGCGCTCTCTCTGCAGAGCCTCTACGCAACATTGATTTCTTATCTGTGCTTTATCCTCCCAGGCAGTCAGATGTGCAATGGAAATCTTTTTCTTCATTTTAAAAGATCTTATAAATCATAGCTGATAAAGAAGTATTAATTGTGCAGTGCCCTGGGTAGGCTGGCACTATGTGAAGCTTTACTGTTTTTTTGCAAAAATAACACCTGACATATTCATTGTAGAGACAACCAATTTGCCATTCCAAGTGCCTTCTCCTCACTGCTTTGCCCTTCTTAGACACTGCTCACTGTTTTTAAGGGATTTTACCACCACAGGTAATCTCTACAAAGTATATCCAGGTAATGGTGGAGAAGCCTTTGGTATGTACACTGAGGCTATATTCAGGGGCTCAGTTCAGTTGCCTACACTTCAGTGGGGTGGACTATTTAACATCATCTAGAGAATATTGTTTCATCTCTCCTTGCCATCTCAGAAGGGTCTCCCATAATAGGTCTTGATTAGTGTTTGCCCCAATGTTTTCAGTACTCTAGGGTATGTCACAACCTATTTGTAGCAAACTGAATATAGACCCCTTAATGTTCATTGCTGCGGAAGAAACTAAAGCAGGCATCTTTTTTCTAAGACATATGGAAATCCAAGTATCTTTCTAACTCATTCCAATGACATAACACCAAACCCCCAGAAACTTTGTTGCTGTAGACTTTTATTCTGAAGATGTTATGAATACTTTCAGTGACTTCTATATCTGAGCAAAGAAGTGTTCAGCTTGTAAGAAGAAGTCCTTTTCCTATTCAATAGATTTGCTAATTCAGTCAGGAGTCTGACGGTCAATGTGTTCGCTGGAACTGCCTCCGCAGAAGTAGTGGTGAGGATGAGTAGCCATGTTAGACCCTAGGTCTGAGCTTAAACACCAGTTGTTGCTGAAACTCCAGATTATTTCTGTTTGTATAGAGCTGTACACTTTTAAAACAGAAAAAAAGTGACATTTTGAACGTCAGCAACTATTTACTGCTTCACTGGTGTTACAGTTGGAGTAGCTTTGAGTCAGTTTTAAGGGCCCTGATTCGTACACTCAACAATTTTACATCAAAACAATCAAAATAAGTATTTAAAAACAAGGGTTTGATCTCAACAGCACTTCAGCTGCTTTACACCCTGAAGATCGTATAAAATTGCCATTAAGTCAGTCTTGGTAGGAGAAATCTTGGTAACAGATAGGCACTAATTGGGCTTTTGTGTTATCCCTCCTCCTCTGGCACCATTTAGAGCATGGCTAAGAAACACCAATCCCCACAATTTTGTTGAATCCATTGATTTAATTAATTGTAGCTGTGGAGATCAATGGTGCCCACTCTCATTTCAGGTAGTTTTTAGGCTACTCTGAGTTGTGCTAGGAGATGATACTAATACCTCTGGAGGTAACCTTATCTAACATCTGCTTAAAGCTGTGCTGTCACTGCCTTCATCAGCACTGCCTTCATTAAGCCAAGTCCTCGGTCTACAGAGTGAATGATGGTAAAGTCAGAAGCAGAGCAAATAATGAGGAATAATGCAATCTGCTTCCAGAGGACATGGATCATTAGGTTGATTAGACCAGCAGATGGTAAAGGAAATTCAGTGTAGAATTCTGTAGAATAATTAGTCCAAGATCAAGGAAAGAGCCCAAGAAATAGGTGCTAAATGGAACAATCAAATAAGACCGGGAGCTTGTATGAGAACAACAATTGCAATTCTCATGCCAACTATTGCCTCAGAGAGAAAAATACACCTAATGTTGTATTGATAAAAGACAAACTACAGGAAGGTGGTGCTTTTTCTGTATGAGACACTTGGCAAGCACTACTTCAAATACTGAGCACTACATCAGTCCCTGCACACATCGACAGGTTATTATTACCTTGGAGCAGGTACAGGCTGGGTCAACAAAGATTGCACTGGCTCTGCAAAACAGGCTATAAAGTTAAAGGAGTTATGTTTCTTTTTATTAAAGAGTCTTCAAGGGGACATAGTAGAATTTTTTTCAAGTTAAGAACTAGATTAATAAAGTCAATCTAGATCATGTTTTTAAACCAGTATGGGGTTAAAACAATTTCTCAGTAGGAATGAAACAGGGAATACATTATTATGAAAGGGTAATGTACAAAATGAGTTATAGGAGAGGCTTGTTGGTATCTGAATTGTAACATCACCATATCCAAACAAAGTAGAATTAATTGTCTGAGCTTGTGAATAAGAAGTAGTTTATGAAAAAACAGGCAGGACTGGCCTTTTTTTCTTCTCAGAATATGAAAAAATCCACCTGATAATTAATGATTTTGTTAACTGGTATTGCACTACTTACCCTGATGAATCTGAACTCCGTAAGTTTGGAGCAGACCCCAGAGATCAGAGTTACTGGGAGCCTGTTCCTGATTTGCCCAGACTCATTGACCTTGTAACACTGAACATGAAGCAGCTCAACTTCTTTGGCTGCTGACTCCACTTTGCAAAGTCCTCTGAGATAACTAAATAAAAGGCATTGAAAGAATGTAATTGTTAATTATTTTTTGTGCTGGGTCTCTTACTAGTGAAAGAGAGTGCTACCTAATTGCTCTATTAAATCCTTGAACACTCCAACGTACTTTTCATAGGCACTTGTTTCTGCGTATGATAAAGGAAACCATTCAGATGTTATATTCCCACTACTGTCACCATCTTTACTGAATATCACCTCAAAGTGGGTAAATAACACAAAAAGTTCATAGCTGATGACATTTTCCCAAGCCACAGAGTAACACCTGTGACCTACTTTTTAATAAGGAAAAAATCTGCTTCTTTCTTTTACAGTTTTTTCTTATTTTGCCACTGTTTGAAACAGGAGTAGCATGTAATGCACAACATCAGCACTCCAGGCATGTATACCAGCACCTCCCCAGGTACTGCCACAGCGCAAGTACCTTTTGCATTAGGCTTTTAAATTTTGCATTCTGGAGCTTCAGATCTCCTGCCTCCTCTGTATCACTGGAGACTGGATGTATTAATGAGCAATGGTCTATAGATCATTTCACTCTTGAGTTCCCAGCCCACATCCTAGCTAGGGCTGAATATGATGTGCAAGTATAGTCAGGAGTACAAGGGCTGTATGAAACCAACAGCCACTGGAGCTGCAGGACCAAAGTTAACAGAATTAGAAGCAGTGCTTGGTAGGATCTGGTCTAGAGCTGGTCCTGGTTTAAACAGTATCAGTTCAAAGAATCAGGTGGTCATAACAAATCTCTGGGGTGTACCTTGCATTCGTCTGATGCTCGGTAGGTGTATAAAAGAGCCTTATATGCTGGAAGGATAGAATAATGCTGCATTGGTGGAAATCTAGTAGGAGGATGTCCTTAATAAATCAGGCCCTTTGCAGCTTCACAGCAATGACCCAAAGCATCATGGAGAACAAATTCCTGCCTGCCAGAGGTAGACAAGAGGACTGCAACTGAAGGCACCTGTGAGTAAGAGATGATGACAAGGGAAAGTTTCCTGCAAATTACTTTTCACTGATCATGAACCTGTCCTCGTTTTGCAAATCTGGAGTCCTGTTAAGGTGGTTGGATGCTTTGCAGTGCCACTCAGGCAAGATACTTTTCAAAATATTCTTAGTTGAAGCAAGATCTGGGCAATGATGTACAGGGCACAGCCCGTTTTCTGATCCCATGGGTTGATCTGCTCTGGCTTTGCTTTGATTAAAAATGTCATTATGTAATTTATTCAAGAGGGGACAGGTTGACAGGCACAAGATTTAATTAAACAAAATTTAAGCCAGTTTTGAATTCCCAGTTTGCACCTACACAGCACAAAGGCTCCTATTCAGAAACGAAGAGAATCTGCCTCACCAACAGTGGGCATATTCACCCCAGTAATATTTCAGGGGAGTTCCCTCCCTTCCCCTCTTCTTTGTACTGATTTCTCTCAATATTCGTTCTTGGAAGCCAGGTTATTCAGTAGGAAGCACAGAGCTGAAGTGAGGGCTACGTCTGTGTATAATGCATGTGCATAAGTGGATCTTCAAGGTTATTTCTTCCGTTGTCTATCTCAATTTGCAGGTTAATATAAAGTAGGCTTTCCTGCTTTGTTCTTTAAGTAGTTTTTGCCATCTTCAATTCCTTATGGAATTAACTTTGAGGCTACAGAAAATAATTTAATAAAAGCAGTATTACAAAAAATTAAACGGAGAACTTGTGGTCTGCTCAGAGGAAAATCCTTTCCATTTCTGCAACAGTTTTAATATTATCTGCACGCCCTCACTTGTGTTATTTGCAGCAGGCTTATCGCTGAAGACTGGGGAGGTTTAGGTAAAGAAACAACCTGCATAAAGAAATAAATCACTTTACACACACTTCTTTTAAAAAAGGGTGAAATCTTGTGGTAGGAGAATTTGAATTTCTTCTGTTTGGTTTTTGCTTCTGTTGTGGGTTCCAGGAGTGCGAGATTTCATTCTTTAAGACTTCTATGCGATTTTGTTTTGCATAAGCATATTTCATTTTATATTATGCGGACTAAATTCAGGCTTGGTGAGAGATGTGCCATTCCTTTTGAAGTCACTGGGCTATTAATTCTCACGGAAGTGAGTAGTAAAACTAGATTTTCATCTTTATCTCTCAGAATGGGATCTCTGCATCGAAGAAAATAAATAATGAAGTCCAGACAAAAATAATAATGAAATCATATAAGCAGTTCAAATTCTTTGATTTATTCCTTGGACATTAAAAGAGTCTAAGGTCTGATTTTGGTGGTTCAGGTTTTCACAGTGTTTTGCATCAGTCTCATTACTGAAGCTTTGTGCACTTGCAGCAGAATTTGCATCTGAACAGAAATGCAGCTGAGAGAATGGTCTTATGATCCCAAGAAGTCAATTATTTGTTTACCTTTATATGGAGGTTTTAATAACAAAAATATCCTCTAGTAGGAAACCTTCTCCCATATTTAATGTGGATTTAGGGAAGCCAATAATTAGAAGAAAAATGCATTTAGTAACATTACAGGCAGTAACCTTCAGAATTGTCCCTTCTGAAGAATTCCCATCACTGCCATGGTCATGCTCCAGGTTACGAAGGCTCCTTAAAACCAACTGTAGTTCTCAGAAGTGAGCATCCACCTGAGCTGCTCCCAGAAGGGCAGAGATGAAGGGTGAGCCCATGGATCCTTACTGGGATTTTCACCCAGAAGCCCAAGGACATCTACTTACATGTCCTCTCCTCTGCTCCTTGGTCTGAAGTACTCTATGCCCCACAAAGAAAGGGAAATGAGGTGAAAGAGGAAGAGAGAACTTCACCTCCTGAGCACCAGATCCTCCAATCCACGTGGACAATCCCACACATTTTGGGTATGATGGGATCATCCCTTTTCCACATTGAACAAAGTCTCCAGTGCTGACGGATCGATCTGCCCTTTATAATTTCCACACCTCTGCAGTATTCCTGAAATGTTTTACTGGAGAAAGTTGAAGGAAATACAGACTAATAGAAATAGTATTTCTAATAATATTTGTCATAATTCAATAATACAAGGAATCATTCCTATTCATACAGAATATAACCCAAACCTTTTAATTCACCTGTAGTTACTGAAATTTCTTTTTGTCCCAAACCTCATCGTTTTTCTGCCTCAAAGCCCAGTTTGGCTTTGATGCGCCACAGCCCCTGTAATGCCAAACTGGGAAGGGAGTAAAAGATGAAGTAATCTTCCAATCAGCCATGCATTATAATTACTTTTAGTACTGCCATCTTCTGTAATTAATACAAACTGCAAATGAAGTTGTTTTTTTTTCCTGCTGTGAGAGAGGGGAGGAACACTGATGTAATGCCTCCTAGAAGGATTACATTACGAAGAACTGATGTGGAAAGACGTCATAAATAATTTATTTTTCAAGAAATAAAATGCTGTAGGATTCAGAGTAAAAATTTGTGTAGCTTTTGCTATTAACTATCTTCATACTCTCCTGCACTCATATAATTGCCCTTTGAAATGCTTTTTCACATGCTTTGAAGTCATGCAGAGTTTCTTTGGCTTGGAACATCTGGAGCAGAGGGGTTATAGGTGCGGCGTGGTGAAGATGCTTGTGCCATTGCCGTTATTCTGGTTCCTGAGAAAAAGGAAAAAGCAGTAGTACCCTTCGGCACTTTTCCCTCTAACAATACCAGGCTGTCTGTTGTGATTCACTGAGGAGTAATTGCTTTGGGATGTTTCAAAACTAGTTTTTAAGTGAAGGATGCAAATTTACTTCTTGCTGGAGATGCAATGAATCTACCTGACACTTTAATATGTTTATTAAAAGGCACGTGAGGCAAGTGCCTCAGGAGTAATAAATATCCATGCAGAGAAAGCTCATGCATATCTGTGGGGTTCTATCCAGTTAAAAGGATCTTTGAAAAATAAGTGAAGATTCATTGGTTTCTCCAAAGTTTTATTTCTGATTTATTACTGAGACAGTTTTGAAAATTACTATCTTTGATAAAGTGACACAAGCTGAAGGGAAATATATACAAACCAATTTTATTTCCAACTTTAATCTCCATATGCCTGGAAAAGTGCTTGAAGAATCATTTTGATCTCTCTGCCTTTCAGCAAAGTGTAATCTGGTTTAGGTTTGAGGAGTTTTGACCTAGTGCTGGTGCCTTCTCCATACCCCTTTCCTCAAAAAAATTAATTACTTACCCCTGTGGCTAGAAAACAGTAAAAAGAGCAGAGGTTCAATTTATTTTTATAAAGCATTGTGCATACAAAACCTTAGGAAGCACAATAATTGCAGCAAGGGAAAATGTTGTAAAATGTAGCAGTATAAAATCAGAGGAGATATGGGGCCATAAACTAGGTATTGCTTTGATAGGAGTACGGCACTGCGTGGGGCACAGCCTGCAAGGCTATAAGCAAAATAGACTGGAGCACTTTGGAGCTATAATTTTGAAAGAGGACGTGTTAATAAGGGAGGTGTATAACAGCCTGCAAAGCAATCGTGTTTGTAGCTGGTGCGACAGCAGCAGTGAGCCCTGTAGTGGGAAAGAAGATCCAAGGTTATGGCTCAGGCTGGTCGGAGGTCTAAGGAGAGCCACAACACGGAGGTCAGTGGGAGTATGGGTAGCAATATGGACAGACGCCACCCATTAACCCCATTAAGGGACTTTGGGATGATTAAGGTGTTTGTGTAGCTGATAGGAAGCCAAGAGAGGTCTTTCAAGAGAGGAATGTAGACCTGAAACTATACTGATAGGGCTTGCAATAGTCCAGGCAGAAGGTGAAAGCATGTGCAGATGCACAACTGGGAACCAGCAGAAGTGATTTATTAGGAGGCAGATTAATGAAAAATTGTGCAAAAAACAGCAAGTAGGCAGATAAAGACCAGTTTCCAGGTGAGGATGACTCCAGAATGGTAGGCTTTTCTTAAGGTGTGGGAAGAGATGATTTAGAAAGGTGATGGATGAGACAAGGGTGTGATTGTGGGCATTTCTCTTGCCAGATGTGCCGTTCCTTTCTGTGTGCTAAACTCAGGGAAATGAACCCATCCCAGCTCGCAGTGAGCTTAGTGTGGGAGAGGGAACAGACTTATCTGAAGATGATTTCAAATTGGCTAGTGTTAGCAAGTGGTAATGAGAAGTGGAAGTGATAATAGATACTATGATAAGCAATCTATCCAGGTGGAAGGAGATGAGAAAAAGACATTAAGACAGAGACTAAATTTTGTGATCTACCAGAACCACTTTGTACCATGTTAATGCAAATGAAATAGAGAATTAAACTTCCAATGTATGAAGCAGTCACTTACAGAGAAGCCCAAAATTTCCTGAGGGACAAAAGCAGATCTGAGTATGGCACTAGAGCTGTCAGTATGGACTTCAGAGTAATTACTGTGTAAGTGATGAAAAATGGTGCACCTCTATCTGGAACATTACATAGTGCCAGGAAGGCCTGTTAGCTGGTGGATATGCTCTTTGAGCAGCCTGAGAAAAGTTTCACAGTGAAGTTCTCATACCCAGAATAGGATGTGTCGGGATGTGGTGCTACACCAGGAAGCTGGAAGGATGTAAGAAGAACTCCCCTGTTGTCCTGCAGGTGCAGGATAATTTAGTTAGGATGCAATGGTAACTTGAACTCACTAGGATGGTGGCGTGCTTGGAGAGTGTGTTTTCACAGATCACCTCTTAGTGCTCTGCTGTGTTAGGCAGCATTTGATAACAGGTAAAGGCAGGTGAACCAGTCCCTCATCCCTTGATACAATGGAGATAGGGCACACAGGAAAACTGCAGTGTGATCCACTATGTGTCAACGTGCTTCTGCAGACAAAGCTCACATTCCAGCTACAATCCCTCTATCAGCCGATAGCACCCGCTCCTGCAGCAGAAGACCTCCCAGTGCCAGAAATCTTTGTTAGCATTAATTGAGCTTAACCGCCCAGTCAAGCTTTCGAGTCCTCTGTTAGCTGAAGTATTTTGCTCACCTTTGGTGGTTCCATTCCATCTTTTGCTTTGGAGAAGACTGCAAGCAACCCAACCAAAAACCTATTCCAACATGGAAACAAGTGACTATAAGCCATGAGCTGTAGTTGGCAGGCTTCTGTGCTACACACTGCAGCTAGAACTGCAGCAAGGAGCTCCCTCTCAGTTGCCAATACTTTTTTAAGTCGGTACCCATCGAAAAATGGGGAGATGTGGCATTGCATTCTGCTTCTGCAGACCCTGATTTTTATTCTGCATGCACGTGCCACTTCGTATACAATTGTGCACATTTGCTAGAGAGTCAAGTCAGTTTCAAAACCAGATTTTCTTTTGAATTAAGGAGACATATTTGCTCTACCTTACGTGAGTGAAAGCTGGAGGGAATTCAAAGATACAGTCGCTGTCCCTGGGGATTCCCTGTAAACGGTTGTCTTGGTGAGCTGGGCTGCTACAGCCATGATCCAGGGAAGCTGCACTCCGGATGGATTACCTCTGCGGACGTCAGCAGTACAATTGGATTAGGTAAGCTCTCTGCACACCTGCTCATTTCACTAACCGGCTGTTGACATTAAATGACCCAGACGTGTCCTAAAATGTTTTTCCTCACTGTTTGACTCAGGTTTCCAGGTGGAAGGGCAGAGTGACCTGCAGCCCACAGTGCGGAGCTCAGCAGAGGAACACAGAGAAGAGAGGATGTGGGGATAGGTGGCCAGGGCTACATCACCTGGCACTGTCCCTGGCATTCAGAAGCAACACACACACGCAGAGACTCTAGGTCAAGAATGGCATCCAAAATACTTAACACTGCTTTTTTAAAGGAGGATGAATAACCCTTCTATAAACAATTAACTGAAGGATGTTTTACTGAAGACAAACAGGCCAATCCTTTTGCTTCTCTACTGTAGCTTTTCCTCTTTCTTCTACAGTGTTTCTAAAAAATGTTTAGGTTACAGAAAATCTACAGCTCTCCTTTTCTAGGAACTATATCTCTAACTCAGATGGTACCTCTGGTTTCTGGATTGCCTTTTTTCCCCACAAATGCTTCTTCCCCTCTCCTCTTTCCTTTTTGGTGTCAGACTTTCTGCTCTCTTTCTTTCTTGGGGGCATATCTTTCTTCCTCCAGAAGGAAGATATATCAGATTTAGATCTTTAAATCTAATTTAGATTTTGTTCCAGTGAACACTCTCTTTACCCGCTTTTACTGCTTTCTTTTTCTCTTCCTGACCTCCATTTCTCTTCGACCTCTTCCAAACTATCTTCAACTGTCTTCCAAACTAGTAAACAGACTCCTGTTTTTAATTCCTTATTGTCTTATTTCTTCTTCTTTGTTCTCTTTCCTCCATTCCCATCTCCCTTCATTATCCATTAAGAGGAAGTCTGGAAACATGGGGGAGACCATTATGTCCTTTTTAAAGTTCAAAATAGTGCCTGTATATTCATATTGAGGAGAGCCACTGCAGTGTATGAGATCATCATGGTGCTGGGACCAAAGAGATAATAAAAAAGTAATTAACTACATTGATAATTCTGTAATATTAGTAATAAAATTGAATGTTAAAAGTTGGAAGACAATGTGCAGATTGACTCTGAGTATACACTGACAAATCCACTTACATCAGGATAGAGTGTGTCTGGCAGCTGTAGAAAGACATGGACATTAACTGTGTTC
>NW_010325673.1:0-12882 GCF_000700745.2 Antrostomus carolinensis | reverse complement strand
TGGAATTTTTGGATCAAAGAGGCAGACAAGAAAGGTGTTGGCATCTTCTCAGAGCTGCCTCCCTGTCTGGTAAGAAGCCCATACAGATCTGGGAAAGAACTTTTTGCAGAGTGACATTAGCAGAATGATCGAGCCAGAACGGGGAAAGATGTTTGCACATAGGCAAAAGTAGACAGAAAGTTAGTGAAAAAGGGCAAAGGTGGAATCTGTAAGGAAGCTCATGTGATGCTTGAACTGGGATGCAGTTTCAGGAATGGTGGGGAGGAGATGGAAGATGAGTCCACAGCTTACCAAAAGTCCTACCAAAATTATCACATACGTTTATGATATTAGTTCAGGACTATAAATATGAAATCAATCAGACTGGGCTGCCACTGACACTATGGGAAATGCACACAGTTTTTAAACCAAATGTGAAATTAGAAGGAATTTTACACAGAAAGGAATGCTAATGACCATATGAGACAGCAAGTTGTGACTGCAATAGGGTTTCTTGATGGTTTCATGCTTGTGAGTTAGTGAAACAGCCCAGGTAATGCAGCTGATGCTGTGGGCAAGACTGACAGGCTTCCATCATTAGCACCTGAAGTCTGGACTCAGCAAACTTGGAAGCAAATTCAGATGCTCTGAAACCAAGTGCCTGCTAGAGCTCCCCCATGGGATGTCATCACATTGCAGATACAGAAATGGCACCGTTTGTGATGCTGTACTGCGAATATGAACAGTGCTAGAAGAGGACTTGCTTTTTTTCAGTTTTCATAAGCCAGGCTCAGATCAGTGTGACTGCTGCTGCTGGATCTCCTGCCAAGGCAGCTCTCTGTGGCCATGGCTATATCTCAGAGCCTAGACTTGAACTAACACTGCTTGCTTTGGCAGATCTGAAGTCACCTGCCCCAGTTGGGAAACAGGGAGGGCTCAGCCACCCCATGCACAGGAGAGCTTTGCCAGTTTTGGTGGCATGCAAACACTTGCAGCAAAACCGCCCGCACCCACCCGGCGCTGGGGCATTTGAGTATCTACAGTTTCAAAATTACAAACATCTAATGACAGTCGTTCTGTTTCCTGCTTTCGAGTCTATAGGTGAAACAGCTTGACACATTTGTGAAGAGTTTGAGGGAAAGCCAAAGCAGACTAAATACCTGTTACCAGTGGTCTAAAAAGGAAAAAAAAATGTTATTTTTACCAATTTGAATGTTTCCTGCTGCTTCCAAGAAGTACTGTATCATTGACGTCAATTGTAGTCTTTTTTTTAAAACTTTCACCATGTCCCTGTCAAGAACCATCTAAAAATGCCTGACTTTTGATCTTAGCCGTGGGAAGTAACATGATTAGAAACCAGCTCTCTTACTGTCTCCCTACAGCTAATGGTGTGAAAAATTACTTCAGCATAAGCAAAACTGATCAACTACCCAAATACTACACTTCAAGATTAGACATGGATATGAGTTATCATGAGAGCTCTCTGAGGTTTATATGGATGTTAAAACATTTTAGAAACCAAACTTGAGTAGTGCATCCAGAGCCACAATGTCCCACAGCACCCTCATCTTCTGATTCAGACTCTCACAATTCTCCCCAACCTCCTGGCTGCATTAGGCAGAGGATTCCCAGCAGGTCGAAGAGGTGATCCTTCTCCTCTGCTCAGCACTGGTGAGAAATAGCTGGAGTGCTGGGCCCAGTTCTGGGCTCCCCAGTACAAGGGTGACATCAACATACTGGGGCAAGTCCAGTGAAGGGCCACAAAGAAGATGAAAGGACTGAAGCATCTCTCCTACGAGGAAAGGCTGCGAGGGCTGGGACTGTTCAGCCTGGAGAAGAGAAGGTTAAGGAGGATCTCATAAATGTGTATAAATACTGATGGGGGACAGCAAAGAAGATGGAGCCAGGCTCTTAGTGGTGCCCAGTGACAGGACAAGAGGCAATGGGCACAGGAAATTACATATCAATATTGGAAAAAACCCCAACATTTTATACTGTGAAGGTGACTGAGCACTTGCACACATTGGCCAGAGAGGTTGTGGGGTCTCCCTCCTTGGAGATATTAAAAACCTGACTGTACACAGCCCTGAGCAACCTGCCCTAGGCTGCCCTGCTTTGAAGAGGAGATTGGAGTGGGTGGCCTCCAAGGGTCCTTGCCAACCCCAACTATTTGGTGATTTGGTGACCCTAAGATTCTGCAGCTCACAGATTTTTTTCAGTTTTAATAGCCTTAGTTTGAGAAAAAAAGGTATCACATAAATGGCAGCAAAATACTGCAAATGCCTGGCAAAGGATAGAACCATGGTATTTTTAGAGACAAAATCATTTTGCCAGCTGCATTTGGCATTAAAAAGAGCTATGTTAGCTGGGTGTCATCATTTCATGGTTCTCTCTCAAATGAACAGAAGTAATTCCAATCCAAGCCTCCATCTGGAAACCTGAAGCTTTACCCTATCTGAATGCTGATTTTAAACTGATTTTAAGCAAACAAAACTTCAAGAGGGGAGGAACATAAAAGAAATTTTACAAAGCCAATTAATAAAATAATAATAATACTTAGTCAAACCTCCGCAGAACTGCAACCTAAGTGGTTGCAGTTCAAGTCTACTCTGAATCTCCTGGTGCTGGCTGTGAGCAGCCTCCCACTGCCTCCCTGCTCAAGGACACTTCTTTCTTACTCACTCATGGTGACAGCAGTGACTGTCTGACCCTCTGGGACTCCAGACCAGCAGATGCAGAGAAATGAGTCACAACAGTCATGGAGTTTGCCTCATCTGGGAAGTGGTTTGCTAAGTTAGTGCTCTGCACGTGCTTTGCCATGAGCTCTATGCATGTGACCAACACAATGAACCTCTTTGGTAGGAATGTGCTGGACATCTTCACAGAGAGTGAAAAACGCTATCAAAACAGTGTTAGGTGGCACCAGTATGTGACCAACACAATGAACCTCTTTGGTAGGTATGTGCTGGACATCTTCACAGAGAGTGTAAGCTATCAAAACAGCGTTAAGTGGCACCAGCGGACATTTATTCATGTTTTAGAGTAGTGTTTCTCAGCCTATTAAATGAAAGATCACTGAAACTGAAAAGAATCCACAGACCACCCTGTACAGTGTTGCCATAATTGTATTAATTTGCAATCAGTTAAAAGCTGGTTGCATTCTGTATGCCCAACCATTGCTTTTCTTCCACACCATTGTTTTTTTTCCTTGCATATACACTAATTTTGATGTAGAGGGGTGGTTTTGTAAGCCCACCTTGTATTTTTACAAACAGATAAAGAAAAGTACACTATGCTCCAAAGAAAGCTGTTCTTGGGCTGATGGTTTCAATGACCCCTGCAATCAGGGAAGGACATCTGCCTATTGCATGGAAGCTCAATGCATCCTGAGCTCTGCTTCAGAGCAACAAAGTAAAGAGTCAAGATTCAGATTTTTCACTCATGATCTGAAGTTATGAGTCAAAACTCTAAAATCGAGAAACCGAGATTTTTAAAGAAGATTGTTTGCTTGGTTTTTAATTATTCTTTGGCCATACATATTCTGTGTGAAGCAAACAGCTTTTCCCACTCTCCTGAAATTATTCAGAAAGGTAAACTGACCTTTTGCTGCTGCAGAAATTCCTGTCCTTACACACACTTGCCATATCTTCCACTTTGGTGTCAAACTCCGGTTTTCACCAAAAATACGCCATTTTACCAGCAGCCTACCAGTTCTCAGGTACCTGGCATTCCAGGCAACCAGCCACTGGGAAAGCCTGGATGAAACAACATTGCATATGGAAGCCAACCTAAAGCTCTCCTCCCAGCTGTGAATGTCAAACAGCTTCCTTAGCAGTTCTCACATAAAAAGTGAGCATTTCAGGCATGAGGGGACTTCTCCTCAGATCCTCAGTCAGTGCTTGTGAGAGGGTTGGTAATTATTGTTTTACAGCTAAATGGGCTCCAGCTCCCATGAAAATCAATGGCAAGTAAAAGGAAACACAATAATTGTTTTGATGTTCTTAGAATGCAATAAGTCCTTGACCCTTGCTCTTCTGGAAGACATGCTCTATCTGCACCATTCAAGAAGCTCTGTACAGAAATTTAATATGTTCATAATATATTTCTGTATGTGCATAACACATTTGTATTTCTTTCTATATATGTAAAGAGTGAAAAAAAAAAAGTATCTCTTAAGCCATCTCTATATTACTCCTTGCCAACCAGTTCCATATTTCTTATGATTTATGTTTTATTTTGTGCAACAGCCTTTGCCATCTAGTTGCCTCTTGTTTTTCCTGGGCTATTGATGCCACAGGTCCTGTCACTGCTGTGATGGATGTGAGCTATCTGTAGGCAAAGTGTGAGCATTGATTTGTGGGCAGATGAATGAGCTGCATGGGGGGCGGTTGTTGGCACTGTGTCTGCACACAGTGAGAGACCTTTCTGTGACAAGTTTCTGTGTGTGTGGCATATACAGTAGCACAGATCCCACCCAGAGAACACTGCTAGGCAGACCTAGCTGCAGCCTTCCACCCCATTCAGCAACAGTCCCCCTTGGTTTGCATAAAACTGCAGAGGATCATTCTGTTGAAAGCCTCAGTGCTTTCTGCAACAGGGGCAATTGCTTAATCCTTCACCTGTGATGGGCTTGGGAGGGGCTGACTCCCATGGGCTGAGCTGTCTGGGCTCCTCTGATCACTGTATGGACTTGGTGTGTATTTGGGTTAGCAGTTAACCAGATATCTCCACAGCGTCAGCTGAGACTCATCACCCAACAAAAGTCCAAGTTTCCTGACCATCCTTAAAACACTAAATTGTTAGCTCCCATCCTGGCCCACAGCTGAAGAAAGCCAGCTGGCCTCACTGGCAGAAATATTCTGATGTGAGGAAGGAAGTGGCCTAAGCTCAGCTCTTGGCCCTCTCAGTAGCATGCAGGTCACCAACATTTGAATGCCTGAAGCTGTCTTTCCCTCTGTGCTTTGAAGATCTCTTAGCAGGTCTTACGGTCTTGCATGTCTCTATTCCCTAATGCCAAGCTGCTCCATTGTAAGACGACCTCTCATTTCTCAGAAAAGTAATCAATGTTGCATGTCCAAGAGATCCCTGAAGCTGTAATACCAGAGTTTTGGGCAATATCAAGAAGTTTACAAAATCACATAATTATGGAGTTAGCTAGGAAGGGAGGTTACCATATCCAGGCAGATCAGCCAGGCAATGCATCAGCACAGCAAGAAAGGTCTGTGCTGGCCAGCCCAGAACATGGCACCCGGTAGTCTTGAGGTCCTGCCAGTAGACAGAATGTCTCAAAACCAATGCAACATACTTAAACCCATCAGAGGCCTCCAAGAGCATCAGCAAACTCTGCCTATCCATACACACTGTCTACATAAGCAAGCACAGTGGGTTGGAAATTGAAACTGTCAGCTACTTGTGGAGTAACTATCTCAAAGGATCTTTTCACCACTAACTTTGAATGATGCTGTTGCCTTCAGAAAGGCCCCAGAAAACATTTCCTGGAAACCTGAAGGACTGTGTTTGACTTCCATTTATTTCCTGGAATGCTGTTGTATGTAATGGCCATAATTTGCTGTTGTCATTGACTTTTCCTTGTTCTTTGATTTAGGGATAGTCAGCTGGATTCATGTAGATGTCCAGACTGTAGGCATCTGTATCTCAGCAAATGACCCTAGAGTCCCTTTATAGTCAATAAAATGTCCAGCAGGTTGAGGGAGGTGATTCTCCCCTTCTACTCTGCTCTCTTGACACTTACCTGGAGTACTGCATCCAGTTCTGGAGCCCCCAACAGAAGAGAGACCTGGAGCTGTTAGAATGAGTCCAGAAGAGGGTCATGAGGATGATCCGAGAGCTGGAGCATCTCTCCTGTGGGGACAGGCTGAGAGAGTTGGGGCTGTTCAGCCTGGAAAAGAGAAGGCTTCAAGGAGATCTTATAGCGGCCTCCCAGTACCTGAAGGGGCTACAAGAAAGGCTGGGGAGGGACTTTTTACAAGGGCAGGGAGTGACAGAACAAGGGGAAATGGCTTTAAACTGGAAGAGGGTAGGTTTAGATTAGATATTAGGAAGAAATTATTTCCTGTGAGAGTGGTCAGACACTGGCACAGGCTGCCCAGAGAAGCTGTGGATGCCCCCTCCCTGGAAGTGTTTAAGGTCAGGCTGGATGAGGCTTTGAGCAACCTGGTCTAGTGGAAGGTGTCCCTGCTCATTGCAGGAGGGGTTTGAACTAGATGATCTTTAAGGTCCCTTCCAACCCAGACAATTCTATGATTCTATGAAAAACCTAGTCGATAAAGTTGATATCACGATTCATCTCATCCTAAAGTAGAAGCTTACTTCTTATCAGATTAATTTCCTTCCTACAATAATTGCCACTGATTACATTGACTGGACCTCCATTGGCTCCAGTGGGACCATAGACAATTGGCCATATGTGAACACATATAAATCCCACTGAGATTTCCATATTTTCATCACAGGCTTTTACTGGCCACATTGCCAAATCTGGCAGGAGAGAACCTCTATTTCACTTGCTTGCAATATACACTCTCTTGTCTTTGACTTCAGATCATCTTCCCTTCACAGCAGTTAGGCCTTCTGCCTGCAGGACTGGGCAGTCTTGGAAGTGGTGATAGACCTCAATGTCTTGCCCATTGTGGTAGGCAATGATAGACACGGTCTGCTGCAGTTTGTGACCCATATCCTCTTTCTGTTGTTTTCCTCAGCTCCAGTTGAGCTTCATGCTCCCTTTTCATTTTTCACCCTTCAGCCTAACCTGACTCCTGTCTCAAGCCTACTGCAGCTCTTGAAGACATTTCTGACCCACTCCATAGCAGCCTACATTACACTGTTTGGATACTATGACTTTACATTTATGGTGGTGGCAAATACAGACCCATCTACTTGGCTATAACATAGAACAGTAAGGAATCAGGCAGAGAGCTCATTTTTGTGTCCTGGCCCTTTCATACTCATTTCTACTGACCCATCTTCTGCTTTCCAGCCATCATTCTTTGTCTTCTGACCATATTTGATCACTCTTTTTTCAACGCATTTTCCCGTTTGATTTTCTTTTACAGAAACATGTGCACCCTGGCATCGTAGATAACTACCACAATCCCAGCTGTCTGAGCAATGAATTTTCTGTCTCTGAACTTGTGAACCATATTAAAAATTCAGGATTTATTGCAGTTGTTTCAAGAATTCCTGACAGACAGATGAGCATGATTTCAGAGGAAATAAGTCCTCTGTAGTCAGCCTGTCCTGTATTCCCCTTAGCACACTCTGGGCTTGAGAATATGAAAAATGAAAGAAAAATGGCTCACAGTTAAAGGGGATTAATGAGACTGCATGTCTTTTTAGCATGCATGGAAACCACATGCAATTGAATACCAGTACCTTCTCATTAGCACTAAGCAAATCTATTTTGAGATTATTCCTTGTGGAGGAACTACATGAATTCCCCCTGGAACACCACAGACAGCCTCCTAAACCCATAAAGATCTTTCACTGCTTATTACCTGCTTCCACAGTACCAGTAGACAGCTTCACAATTACTTTGGATTGCCTCCAAAGAGCATGGCAGAGGGGTGTACATCTGTATCAAATGGTGAACTCTGTTTGTGACTGTTGTATTGGGTTGCAGACAGCTCCTCGGCTGGGGAAGGTGACTGAGGCTTCACTAAACGACTGTCACTTAGGTATCCTTCATCAGGTAAGGGAGGATCATTATCTCTGCTCTACTGGCCTGCTCCTATGGAACACTGCTTCCCCTGGTCTCATAGAGAGGATCAGAAGTGCATCTCAGGGTGGAAGCATTCCCAGCCTTGTGTTTGCTTCTTGCCAGGTGACCAACAAGTAGGTAGGAGAGCTCCAAGTCCAGTGAGAACACTGAAGAAGTCCACCTAAGTGCCCAGGAGATACACTCAGGATATCTCAGATGCTGACTTGGGGTCTTGAACTGCTTCTTTGATAGAACCACCTGCAAGAGCTCCAAATGCATGAGCACCATATCTAGAGACAGCTGACAACAAACAAAATGTGCTGGTCGCAGATGCTTGTACTGCCTCATGGTAATATGTGGAGATTGGGGCTTTTCTCAGGCCATTGAGAACACACATTTTTAGGGCAATTCCAAATGATTAGTTCTCTGCCTGCTCTCTCTCAGTGATGACTGAGGAATGAGAAACCCTATTCCTCAAGTATTTTCTACCAATGAACCTAAATTAGTCCTCTCTGAGCCCAGGACTGACAGGGCTAGCTCCAAGACTGGATCAAGCTTGATTTGATTGAGTTGAGGGGAGAGGGAAGGAGGAGCCCAGCAGCACAGGTACACTGTGCTGTGTGATACCTTACCTGTCTGTGCTCTATTAATGGGTGTCCCATCAACTGCACAATTGCTTCTATCCCTGCTAGTTCAGAGTTAAGGTGAACATTTCTGTGCCATATAACCACCTTGGTGACTGCAGCAGAGGCATTCCCTAGATCGGGTTGTGCCAATGAGCCAATATTCAAACACAAGGTTAGGTGTGATCTCTGCAGTATTTGGCACAGGAATTGCCAAGGGAATGCTCTTCAGTTTTGTCAACAAAAAAATTGGAGTTTACTGAAAAGAATTTATTTCATCAAATTTGAAACTGTCATAAACAACCATTTTGATCAGAAAAATTATCATCAATCAAAGCTATGTCTAATTTCTATGTGTGGTTTGTATCAAGTGCTTGAAAAAGGATTGCATTTCAGCTGGAAATTAATTTGAGGCATGTGATAGATTTGGAATGTTGATTAGCGCAAAGGTAGCAGGTGCCTCTCTGCCCGTGCTGCTCAGGCTTCTTCCTGTTTCTACAGACTGAATTAACACTGCCTTAGCCCACAGAGGCAGGATTTGCTGAAGAAGGGAGTGTGGAGAGAAGAAGCCATCCCGCATTGCTCACACTGGGGGTGGATGCAGGTGCTTGTAGGAGGTGGGAGTATGGACAGTGCTGGGCAGAGCTGGGGCTACAGCTTTTCATGCAAAGAGAAGAGGGTGTTTTAGCCTCTCCTTCGCTGTGCCCCACCCCACTTCATGTTCACTATCATAACTCTGCTGACAGGTAAATGAGGGAAAACAGCAGTGAGTTTGAATCTTCACTTTTTTTACTATATTGGCACCATTCAGTACTATTGATTAAATCTGTTTTGTTTGATGATTATAGCTGTGGATGCCTTACCAGTTTCTGGTTAGATTTACTTCTAATCATAATGGATATCTTGTTTGATAGAGTCCCAGTGGCTGTGTATGGCACTAGCTTTCTGTGTTAAAACAAACAAACAAACAACCCAAAAAAACAAGACATAAAAGAAACAATCAGAAGACAAATCCAAGACAGTGTAGGGGAGACACCAGCAACTGTATTAGGCCAAACTATAACAAGGCATAAGAAAAGAAAGTCAGTCCTTGGGTACAGCAATCGTGAAGAGCTGAATAAGGCTCGTGTCAGGAGACATTTGCTGAATGTGACTGCTATCCTGGTATTTACCTCATCTTGCACCTTTAAATCCATCTCCAGAGTTAAGCTTTTGTATTGTTGTCAGACTGATCAACAGATATGTGTGCATTGTATTACCAGGCCATCTTTGTGCTGCCTATGAAATATCAGCAGGGAAGATTTTGAATTGGTTTGACTTCTGAGGGCTCAATTATTGCAATTCTTTGTTTGCAGGAGTTACCAACTGTGTTATCTCCTAAATGCAGCTGATACAGGATGTAGCAGCTCACAGTCTTTTGGGCACTCAGTTGTTTCAACATAATGTTCCCATTTTAAAGTCTTTGTGCCAGCTTCTGGTGAAATTTTGTGTCAAGTTCAAAGTCCTGCTACTAGTATAGAATATGTTGGATGTGACACTGGTAGTATATTCCTCACTGCTCATCAAGATCCTAATTATTATTGTAAGAGTATGCAGAGGGAGAGAACGTGTGCTCCCTGAAGGGTGTCTGGGCAAGGACCTTTCCAATGCAAAAGGGGATGATAAGAAAAGGAGGAAGCCACAAGAAAGAGGGCACAGAGACCCAGACCTAACCAACAACCAATATGGGAGGCAGTGATAGGATATGTGATTGATAAGGATATGTGGATATAATAATTCTTATTTCAGTAAGATTATCTGATTCAGGACCATGTCAAATGGGATGATAAGGAAAAGGAGGAAGCCATAATGTAACTATACAGAGACTCAAACCTGTCAGACAAATGTAAAGGAGAAAAAGATAAGCCAATCTTGATGTGAGCAGCTAGCAAGGCAGTCTGGTTAGAAGAGGAAAGAGCTGAATGTCGTATATTGCCTTAAAAACTGTTCTATAGTTTTATTATGTTTCAAAGTTATCTTAAGATGATTCTTAATGCCTTGCAAACGACTATATCCCACTCCTAGAGAGAGAGATACTGATTTATTTGCTGCAGTTGTCTGAAATAGATTGATCATGGATGATTATTTATTATATTTAAAAGTTATTTGGCTCTATGTCCTAGACAGAACAGAAACTAGTATTCTACATTTGAATGTGTATGGCTTGTATAGGAGATAATAATATTAGAAGCAAAAAGGTGCAAAATAATGTCAATAGCCTAAGACAGAAAAGTAGCCTATACTCTTGGATGCACTAAAACCAAACCAAACCAGTGGTGGCACTGCTTTTTTTAAAAAAACCCTGACTGCTAAAAAGTAGAAATTTGGAGTTGGATTCTTAAACCCAATGGAAATTAAAACCCAGCACTGCACTGCAGAGGCGGCACAGCTGAGCAAGACAGCACTCTTCCCCCCATCCCGGCATCCCTTTCACAAAACCATCCAGCCTCTCCAGTTCAGTTGTCAATCTCAGTCTGTTCTTTCCAGAATCCCTCTCCTAATTTGTGCTAACAGGCAAGTGAGCTTATTTCCCTGGGAATTATAAACCATGGACCAGGGCTGGATGCCCTGCTAGGAGACAGGTTTTTGTGAAACATTGCTTAGTTCAATGCCAGTAAACTTCTATGGGTCAGTTCTAGAGGAGGCAGGACTAGGCCATTCACCTGTCTTCTCTCCATACTCTGGATTTTCTCTCTTGCCCCTGCATTCTCAACACTTCTGAGTTAATTTGGGTTATAAAAAAATCTTTCTCTAAGTAGCTTGACCCACTTGACAGATATCCTGTTTCTGTTCTCCACTGTTGCTTTACCATCTCTTGCTTTCTCCCCTGAGAATGTAAGGAGGAAGTAAAAAGAAAGACTGAATTGTTTTCATTTGACTCGTAGTTGTATATTTCTGCTTTTGCTAGATACGATGATTTAGCTCATAAATTAGTGTTCCCCTTTATAAAAGGGGAAAAAATAGAATTCACAAGATGTTATTCATGCTGACTTAGGCACAGCAATACCATCTTCTTCATGTGGAGACAGTTTTCAACATCATCGGGGAAATAATGATTCTGGCAGAACAGGCACCCACATATACAGAATATGCATTGATAATAGGTTTCTAGTGATAAAACTGCATCAGTTTAAAAGAAAATCACACTGGTCCAGTTCTAAGTCTTTCTGATGTAATTGCTTTGGGAACTGAAAGCAATGGAAGACAAACTACACTCTAAATATTTTCTGACAGGAAAGGTTTCTAATCATTCAGGAGAAGAGACAGGCATCACCATCTCAGATTATGCAGTTTCCGAGTAATCACAACAACCCACCAGGGAAGAGAAGTCATTTCCCTCAGAAAGGCACCTGAACATCTTTCCATCGTTTAGCATTTACCGCTACCTTTCCAGATTTATCTGGTGAAGAATGCTCATGAGCTTCCTGGACTACTTGTACCCTACAGCTCTAACAACAGTGTTTTTTTAATATTAATTTAATTTTAATATTTGTTAATATGTGCCAAATTAATTAACAATTTCCATGGGATCACCCCAAAGAAGATCACAGTTTAACTGCGAGAGCTGTTACAATAAGATGCTAGATGCAAAAATTCCTGTTCCAATCTCCTTAAAACCTAAAATGACCATGCAGGTAGTTGAGAGGAGATCTGGAGGCACAGGCACCTCTTTGTGTGCTCTTGTGCAGGCAGATGCAAACTTATTTCTGCTCCAAGCCCGGAATCAGCCCTGCGCCGGCACTGAACCAGAGAAGGTGCAGCTCTCAGCAGGATGTATGTGTGTGGGTGAGCCTTATCTTAACTGCAGCTGTGCGGCTTCTGCTTGGACACAGATCAGCACAGCCTGCAAAATTCACACTTAACTCACGGCAAAATTGCTGAATGGGAGATGAGGAACAGAGCCCACTTTCCTGACCCATACTCCAGCTGATCAACCACACTGCCTCTTCTCTGACTTTGGTCACACTGAGAAGAACAATAAAAATACTTGGGGTTTAGTGTATTGGCTGTAGAAGAAGGACAGTTTGCTTTAATACTGGGGTACATTCGAATAGAGCCAAGGCTTGTGTGGAGAGGTTACCTCTCCATTTGACCACCTGATATAACTGGACACAGAGAAGAGCTTTCAGGTATGAAAGCCCTCTGGGTAAGATGAAAAGCACATCCCTTTTACCCAACTTTCTGCTGGTCTAATAAGATGTTACCACCCCCTCAAAGGCCCACCTTGCTTATATTCTTAAATCATCACAGATATGACTCCTATTTAAACAAACCTTTTCTTGAACATTTTATATCAAAGTCTATTGCACCCAAAATAAGCTTTCTTAAGCCTCACACAATGAAGTCTCATTTTCTCTGCAGTCTTAGAAACAAGTAGGTTTATTCAGTAGCAGGTCTTTGCACTGAAGAAAGACTGAACAGCATTTTTTTCTTCTTCAGACAGAGAAAACAGCAACTGTTACTTCTGAATGTTCCAGCCTTGGTTACAGAGAAACTTGTATTTTGTATTCTGACCTACTATTA
>NW_010325672.1:63811-67426 GCF_000700745.2 Antrostomus carolinensis | reverse complement strand
TGTGATTTTGTGGTCTCTTGAAGTCAGCAAGTTTATATAGAACTGTCTTAGTGAGCAATGCTAAGGTACCTGCCTTTCTTTACACAGAAGTAAATGGCAGATGTGTATATATTTGTATATGAATGTTGCTATATGTGGTTTCTTTTATTGTGAAATCTTACTGTTGTTTTAAATATGCTTATTTTAAAGCTGGGTGAAGAAATTTGGTCAGTCTTCATTGTCAGTATTATTCACTTGCAGAGGAGGAGAATAGGATGTCAATGAACCTTTTTTATAAAGGTCCATATTCTTAAGGTTAGCCATAATATTTACTTTCATAGACATATACTGCTTGTCTTTTCAAGGAGCTACAAGATCATGCAACTATGTTCATGCTTTTACACCTTAATCAGGCTGATTAAGTTGTAAGTGAGTGGAAATTGTTGACCATCTTAAGTCTCCTGCAGGACTATTGAGTTCTAATTGCTTTTATTGGAATCAGACTGTGCACAGCCTTGGAGGTCACCTAGGGAACTTATGTATGGATATAGTGTTACTTCCATTTCTAGCATTTTTGTTGTGCTTCCTCAAGACTACTTATAGCAGTCTGAAGGATTAGTAAGTTAATATGCCAAACCAGACTGTTCTGTCTTGGGGTTCAGTTTTGGAGAACCCTTATCTTGAGTAATTGTGGGCTACCACTAAAAGGTTGCCATGTATTGAAATTTGCATAGGCAAGTTATTTTCAAGGAAAAGCACAATAGTTGATGTGTAAGAGGAAACCAGAAGTGTTCTGCAGGATTCTTCCCCTGCTGACAGTTGACAGCATTCTGGGAAGTTGACAGTTAATGGGACAAATATATTATTAGTCTCTTTGTTAATAATAAAAATCTGGAATCTGCAGCCTGCCTTTCTTCCCATATGTGCTTCTGCAAAATTGCTAGAAAATGGAACAAAATGTCAAATTTCAGGCAGGGAAGTTTATCTGATATAGCTTAATGATGTTTTAATGAAAGACATTGAAGAATCTTGGAAGTCTGACAGTTTCTGAATTTAGACTTACTTTAATATTTAAAGATTAAGACTTTTGGTGTTGTGGATCTTTGAAGCTAGACTTCATAAGATTACTCACCAGTAAATTAGGAGATAGGAAAAATGAAGACTTTGGCTTTCTTCTGGGAGATCTCTTTACAGAGCTGGACAATACCAGGCACTTCTGAGGATTCTTTCATGAGAGACGAAGAGACAGGGAGCACAGTCGGTTCCGAGCTGAGTGGTAGTAAAGCACTGAGTGGAAGTAAACTTGCTTATAAAATGGGGGACTACACTTTTCCATGGTTGATGGGCAAAACTGTGTAGAAGTTATAAGAGCCTTTGAGGAGAGGGGTGCAGAGGAGTTGGATGTCAGGGCTGGTTCAGGCTGAGAAAGCTGTAATGGCCGGATGAAATGCCAGAGGGTTGGAGGTGAGGAGAAAGCATATGTATGTTCTGAAACCTCTGTTGTCTGATTCAAGTGCGTTACGTCCAAGTGGCGTATTTACATCCCACAGCAGCTCACCATACAAAATGTGCCAAAAAATGGCTTTTCTGAGAATTTACTCCATTTCTTCTCATGCCGAGTAAGTCAGTTTTATGCTAGAAGAGCATGCATTTAAAATGAAGGATATTCCTCTTGCTGACACAGGGGAGGCTGATAATTTTTGATGAACAGCAAATGGGCCAGCAGAAAAAGGAATGATAATTTAGATGCAGGTGGATATAAAATTATCCTTCCTCACTCCAGGATACCTCTCCCTCCTTCCTTCTTTATTTGCTCTTCTCTTGCTATCACTGTTTAATTGATACTGTTTTTCTATCCTGTATTGGTCTGGGGTGTGTTGAATTCTTTATCTACTTCAGTTGTTGTTACAAGCCTACACTTCAATCTCATGTGAAGCTTATGGGAACAAACATCATGGATAACAGGAAAAGAACCAACTGCTATGATTCTGGTTGCATGTGCTTGAGCATATATTTAGCTACACGAAGACTTTTCAGGCTTGTTTCTAAGTCAGTTGGGCAGTAGACTAATGTATGTGTTCAGCTAACCTGTTTGGTGTCTTAATCCTTCTCATGGTTTGAACTGTGCTGACTGTCAAGACTCTGACTGACTGTCAATACTCTGAGTAACGATAAACAAGAATATGCTAATCCAAAACAGACTTTTTGTGTGTGTACATTGGGATATAAGATGCTATATATATTAGTCTTTAAATGATACAATAGTCAATTTGGAGTGGTGCTCCAGAGCTGATGTTTGCAACTGTAGGTTGAAGTACAAAAACTTCCCAGTTGTATCGAGTATTTGTTTTTCTTTTGACTACTTTTACTTGTGTGTTATACCCTGACTTGAAGTTTCTCAGTTTAAACTTTTTTTTTTCAGAAAGTAGTCCCTTCCCTGAAATAGTGCCTTACTGAAAGTGCAGAAGTTTGGTTTTGCTGTATGTAAGGGCAGGGCAGTTTATTTTTACATGCTTCCTCCTGTAGATAGTTCCTGCAGAAGCAATGTTTGCACTGCAAAACCCATGTCCCCAATCCTGCTCTTTACTTGTTTCCTAGGACCTTGAAATATTGCTAAGGGGTGGTCTGAGAAACTATCAGTCTTCACAGCCTTGCAAGGCTAATGATGTAATGTATGGGGCCAAGGTAGCAGTGGGGTGTTTGAGGCATGGTCCAGGTAGAGCAGGTCTCTTACAGAATACCCACAGCTATTACAAGAACATGTGTTATAACGAAGAGTTACTTAACAAGTTCACGACTGAGGAGGAAGCGCTGACTGAAATTTTCTTGTCATTTATTTTGTAAAGAGTTAAAATAGATAAACCAGCAGTTATAAGACTGAGGTTTTCAACCGTCAGTAGAAAGTTATAGTGCATTGTAGACTCTTCAGTATTATTCACATGCAATGTAGGGCATGTTTTTTAATAACATTTTAAAGAGTCCAGTAGGAGGGAAAGCTTTTTAAACTGTAATCTGATAGTGCTTTTATAGAATGTTACAGTTTTCCCCTTTTATTTCTTTGTTATTTACTAATTGGGTTTTTTGTTTGGCTTTGATTTTTTTTTAAATTTTAAATTCTAAGTGTCGTGACTGACATCAGTTTGTGAATTTTTCAGCAGGGCAGAGGCACATTTAATTATATCTGACTGTCACTGAATCACGTCCCTCAAACACTTAGCTCATTCTTTTTTAAGTAACCAATTATAATTGAACCATTGACAGAAGGAGTTTGTAATTTGTGTGAAATTAAGATAGGAATGGAATAATTCTTGGGACTAGAAAGTTTAGCAAGTGTTGGTTTGATTTTTTTATTTTCGAACTATAAATCTTGAAAATGCCCTTAATTGTGTTTCAGTGTGTCTACAGTATTTTGCTTTAGAAATCTGTACTGGAATAGTTTCTATTTTAAAATTTTTTAAATAACTTCTTAAATATATTTAAAATATTTGAATTTTTTATTTGAAATATTATTTGATTACTGAAGTAGATGTTATAGATTTTTCCTTTCACTGTTTAGGCAGTCTAATGAAAAGAAACTTCATCTTTAAACGGTTTGAAGCTTGGGGAGCAAAACCATCTCATACTTCCTGTGAGGCT
>NW_010325672.1:43627-63787 GCF_000700745.2 Antrostomus carolinensis | reverse complement strand
GCCTGGTTAGACCTATCTTCTTTAGATAAGACTGGTTTTTTCCATAGGTATGGAGAGGCAGGTGAGGAGACAGTTCTTTGAGAGAGGTGAACTTCCTGTTCCTCATGCACTGCAGAGGGTAGAAGTGGCAAAAGCAAAGATTGTTGAAGAAGGGGAGACTCAGCCTAGAATGGGTGAGAAGGTGGGCTAGTGCTGGGCTGACCTCCTGCAAGTTGTAGTCCTGACCGAAGCTGTCTATCGGCCAAATGCTTTGTCACTAGTGCTCATCTATCCTTTGTGCTTTTTTTTTTTTTCTTTCCCTGGCCAGGAGGTAGATTCCCCATCTTCCCTGGTGGCCTTGCTCTGGGAGACTCTTGCAGAGTGCAGGGGGACAGACCATGAGAGCGTAACGCTTCCTATTGCCCTCCTCTGTCCATGATACAGTCACTGGCTAAAGTGAAAGAGAGAATTTACATACCAAACCTTGTCACAAACTTGATTTTTCTTAGGACCGGCGTCTGTAGTAGTCTAGAATATGGGCTTTTCAATTAGGAAGCTTAGACTTAGTGTGCAAATGGCTTCTTTTTTAATTTATTTATCCTTGGAGCAGAGGGAGTTAGACTAATTGGTTGTAGGCTGTACCTAGATGACTGCAAAACTAATATATTCAGAAATGAGTGAAAGCTATTACAGAACGATTGCAAGCAGAATTCCTTTTATATGCTGCTAAATGCTAAAATACTGTTGTGAATTATGAAATGGTTAGTAAATACCAGTTTCCCAGGACATATTGCCAAGAACATTTTGCAGTACTGAACAAGTAGCAAATTACAAAGTTTTAAAGCGATAAAATTTGCTTGATAATAATACCATGTATGGTATACGTGTATGTAAAATCTGTTAATGTAAAGGGATGCTTTTCTAAGAGAATACTGTCTCTCAAGATCCTTTTCTTAAACTGTATTTGCTTTGTTTCACCCTTTGATCCAATGAATTTTACCAAATGGAAAGAAAATTCAGTTAAACACTTGGCTTTGGCTATTCAAAATATTGACCTTTAAATGAGAAGGTATCAATGTTAATCTGAAAACCTTGGATGGAGAGGAGCTGTCCTTCCTGCATTTGTTTCTGAGAAATTGTCCAAACAGAAGTATTAAACTTTCATTATCTTGATGCTGATACCAAACATCAGAGTCCTATCTACTAAGCTGTTCTGACTAATCCTACATTGTTCAGTGTCACTATGTCTTAATACAGTTCTCATGGATATTTTTTTTTCCTCAGCTCATGATGAACTGATGTAAGATTATGTGAATGGTTGTCTTCATTCTTTTTTTTCTGATTTTCAAAAATTTGTTTGGCTGATTTCACACCTTCCACAACAAATTTCTCTCTCCTAATTCAATTTTTTATCATTATGTATTTGTTAGGCATCTTTATTCCAAAACTTTGTGTGAGCACATCTGTGAAGAATGTGTTGAGGAAGAGACAGAGTCCAAAGATGCAGTGATGAAAGGGATAGGAAAGAAAGAGCTGGGAATGGTGTTGGGTATTGCTAAGGAATCAGGCTTTTTGCCTCCCTTCAGCAAGCCTACCTCCACCCCGTAGAGCTACTGCTTAGAGCCTGGATCCCCAGCTTGTATACAGGTTTTTTTGTGCTAGGACACAGTTCATGTCCAGTTATGCCTTCCTTGTCAACTGGAGAAAGAAGCCTTTAACAATAACTGCTAATACACTAATAGAAACTACTTTGATATTTAGTGTAGTCTTTGTGACAGAGACTTGATTTTAATGGTATTTTGGAAGAGGGGTTTGTTTAATAGACATTTCTTTTGAGATAAGTGCCTATTAAGGTAGTGCTTTTTTAGTTTCTAATATACCAAATAGTTAAAAATGTGTCCTTTTTAGAACTTCAGTGTTGTTTGTTGCACCTGTGTAGCTGAAATGAATGCAGTTTAGCTAGCTGAAAGTAAAATTTGTTAAGTTTACAGATTCTTAAAAGAATTCTACTTGTACAGTATTTGTGATTATTTATGGAGGGCACATTTGCACTGTCCGCATTTTCAAAGCTTGTTTAAAATTATAGCGTCATGATGTATGGAAGCTAAGAATCTGTTTGGGGCTGTTGAAAATGTTCTTTAAGTTAGTAACAAAGGAAGACAGCATGCTATTGCTCTTGAAGAAATGAAGAAAATTCTCCTTCTAGTCAAACAGGAATTTGTACTACTAGGCATCTGTTACAGCTACACCCAAAACCCATGTAAAAAGAAAATTAGAAGTGTGAAGTTAACATCAAAGCAACAGGAAATGATACAGTAAAAGTCACTGTACAGGTTTATTTTTTTGTCCCGTGGACATGTGCATTGAGATGTTGCCTTTTTTCTTACTCTTGTTCTCTCTTTTCCTGATTATAACCTTTTTTTCATAGGAGCTAGTATGTGAGATCTCCAACAAGGCCAGTTTTCCTTTTCTGGCCTAGACTGACTGGATGTGTTTCCACATCAGTGACAGGTATTCCTGGCAGTTGTGACAAAGGCTGTGTTGATGATTGCAGTGTCTGGCAGGCTTGTTGATGTTTTGTTACTCTTGTATTTGGAGAGTCAGGCAACGATTTAGGATGGCAGGGACCTCTGGAGAGTGTCTGGTCCAAACTCTGCCCCATTGCTTCACGTATGTGTGTGAAGGAATGGCAGCACTCTTGGAGCTCTGTGGATGACATGTAGTTTCCTGCCTTTTGATCTTCTGTCATTGCCTTCTAAGATTTTTTGCTACCGTCCATTCACTTTTGTTTTTCTATTGTTTTTTCCCGTCTAGAACCCTATCTATGGAACATTACTAAAAATAAAAAATTTCAGACACGTGCCATCTCCTTCCTGCAGACATTAAAAATAACATATATTTGCATATGGGACTTATTTGGGAAGTGTCTTCCACGTATTATAAAGAATTTTGCCTTTTGTCGGATTACATACAGTTGTAAAATCTTAGTTTTTCAAATTTTATTTTTTTACAGGCCAGAAGCAAAATTTGAATGAAGTGATCTAACTAAGCTGCCGTCATGAGCAGAAGCAAGCGTGACAACAATTTCTACAGTGTTGAAATTGGAGACTCTACTTTCACTGTATTGAAACGGTATCAAAACTTAAAACCAATAGGGTCAGGAGCACAAGGGATAGTATGGTAAGGTTTCTTTAAAATGGAAATGTACTTTTTGCTTCCCTTAATAGAATTTTCTGAGTCCTGTAACTGCTGTATGTTACTGAGTAGGAGTGTGAAGAACTACCTTTAACATGTAAAAGAGCAATAGTGATTGTTGCCTGTTTTTCCTCAGCAAGGGCTATCGCTGTTGCTTTTTGACCTATGTCCTTTCCTGCTTCCAAACTGATGCCCTTCTGTGCAAATTCAGCCAGCTGTGCCGAGTCCCATAAATAAATGAGGAATAAATAAATAAACCTGGATAGAGAAACTAATCCTAATCCTAAACCACACTGCTTACAGTGAAACAAAACCCAGAAATACCCTGTATAATATTTACTGCTTGTAAATGATTTTACTTCTTGAAATGGTTTGTTAGGGGGCTGTTTCTCTTTGTTTCATAATCTAAGTAGTCTCTGATACCAGTTAGTGAGCATTTGTGATGCTGACTCTTATTGTAATATGAAAATACTGATGCAGTTTAGCAAAATATGACTTGACAATGTAATTCTTTGAATAAGAGCTCTGCTGGGTGGACTGAAGAGTGTCCAGTTAATTTAAGATTGGTGACAACTAGCTGCTTGTAGGTACTGTTTCCTGTGCAGTGGCATTACCCCAAAGATAAATGTTGGTTTAAGCTTCTTGTGAGTTTTTTGAATGTTCAAGAGAAGGATGTAGATACCACAGGAATTTTCCAGTTTATCGTAACTCTTAAGATGCTAACCAGGAACATAAAAATACAAAATAAGCATCAAGGAAGAGAAAGATGGGGAAAAGCATAATTGTCTTAAACACTTCTCCCTGTAACGTCTTTACTAACTTTGTCTGGTCTTGATTGGTGTTTAGAGGATGTGTGGTATGGGTGAGTTTTTAATTCTTATGTGTTTTAGCTGGGTTAATAATAGAACAGAGTGCTTAGTGCAAACCTGAAGGCCAGTACTCTAGAAAGAGTTGGTTTTTAAATGGTAACTTCTGGCATTAAGATTACTTGGTCTGTAAGTAGCAGCAGCAGAAAAACTGATCTGATTTGTTTGCATGTGTGTTAATATAATGAGGACATAGACAGTTGTTTGGCTACAGTTTGTTTAGTTGCTACAGAAATGCCTGCAAAAGCTTCAGATGTTACTGCTGTCCTTCTGATTCATACGTTACTGCCTGTTTTCCAAATTTACTGCCCCTCCCTGAGCTGAGATCCAAAAAACTGACCATGTAATTACTCAAGTGTCACTCTGTAATTGCTGCTAGTGGTAATTGAAGCTGTTTTAGTTAAACTGATCACCCTGAGAAGGACTGGTGTGTTCATGTGATTAAATCTTGCCCATGTCTGGAGGAGACAGGATGTAATTCTTGTGATTTGGGCTGGTGTTTTTTGTTTCTAAACCTGATCTAACTTGATTTGGAGGAATATTAAATAGATAAAGGTTTAACCATATCTAATACTAAAACAGACTGTAAGGGTACCGTTATGTCCCGGGGATGCAGAAGTTTAAATACTCAGGAGTCCCATGTTGGCAATCTTTCCTGGCCACCTCTTTGATGATCTTTCATAAAATATTTGTTATCTTAGGGGTAGGTGTGGGAAATTCCAGATAGTGGAAAATGTAAGCCAAAGGATGTTGCCAGTATATGTTATTCTTATTTTTTCTTTCTTCAATAGTTACTAGATGTTTTGATGATGTTAAAAAAAAAAAAAAAAATTCAAGCCTGCATGCTATATAGACAACATGCTTTTTTTAAAGTTGCTACTTGGATTTAGTAGTTGCTGACCATTACTGGCAGATGTTCTTCATTAGGTTTGAGTATCATTCTTGATAAGAGACAAGAAAACAGTATTTTCCCTGCTGAGGCTTTTTTGGTGACTGATAAACATTTTCTGAGCCTGCATGGTAGTCAGCTGTCGTATTACCCCTTACATGAAACAAAATCCATGCCTTCCTGTCATGGAAATGTGATATGTATGGGAGTTGTCCCCAGTAACAGTCTTTGTCAATTAAACAGCCTGTGTCACTGAATCATATGACAATCTTGGCATTAGTCTGCAAACAAAATGTTATTCTTTCTTTTTACCAAGCAAAAGCCAGTGACATCAAGATGTTAAAGCTTTCCTAGCAGTTCAGTGTTTTCTGTTGACATTGGTTCTCTCATTGTCATGAGGTTATTAAACAACTGCATAAGTGAAAACATGGGGCCTTTATATAACCTACTTTCCCTCTCTCCTTCTCCCTTCCTTTCAATGTGAAGATTTTGCATAAAATTGATGTGCTTTTTCTGTTTGAAGTGTTTTGGACCTTTTTTAGGCAGTCTGTTCTTGAGTGCCAATGAGTAGCAAGAACTCAGTATCTTTAGTAAGATATTTTAGGAAGCAGAGATCCTAAATTATTTTGTTGAGATTGTCATGTGTTAATACTATGAAACTGGGAAACATTTCTAAATTTTGAATCACTCAGCATAAAAGAGCATCTCGGTATTACACTCCCTAAAGCTAAATAATACTGGAAATCTGGTTTATCTGCAGATATGATACAAGTTGTCTGAAAAAGGTGGCAACTGCCACAGCTTAACGGACCTTGACACTGAGATGTGATAATGTTATTTTTAATTACAGTGCAGCTTATGATGCCATCCTTGAACGAAATGTTGCAATCAAGAAGTTAAGCCGACCATTTCAGAACCAAACCCACGCTAAAAGAGCCTACAGAGAGCTTGTTCTTATGAAGTGCGTTAATCACAAAAATGTGAGTGCAGTGTCCTGCTTTAAATGTTAAACAATTAACTAGAAGGTTATTCTTTGTAAAAGTCTTAAAAGTGACTTCAGAGGATGGCATCCTCTGTAGATTATAGAGATTGTCATTGCATGGTTGTATCTCCATGGTAAGTACAGAAGAAGCTAATATTGACTTGTTTAAATACCTGTCCAGTCGTTAATACTGCCTTGAAACTCAGGAAAGGAGTCAGTGTTATATTGCTACATTTCAAAGGCAGCTGGCAAGTAAGAATACAAAGAGTGGTGACTGCATCCTTGTTTCTGATGCTGCTGCTAGACATATAGGAGAAAAAAGGTTGTAATAGTTGTTTGTTTTGGGTTTTTTTCCTGGTTCATGAATGAGTTAGGAATCTTGTGTTGTGACAACAGGAACTGTCTGATGCTTAAGAAGCTGTGGAGTAGACCAGATCACAGAAATGGGGAGAGAATAAGTGATAAATTTATCAGGGTTCAACTATAGAAGGCTAGTATTGGCCATTTTCTTCCTTCAGACACAGCTGTGTGCTTTCTCACCTTCGCTCTTAATCTCCCTTCAGCAAGATAAAATTCCCCCTGGCTGCTAGGGGGTTATAGAAGACTTACTCTGTCCTATAGCTACTTGGAAAAATTTTTTATTTTTTCTAAGATAGAGATGGTTTGTATGTGGGTTCTCTGAAGGAAGTTTTACCTAAGCATAATTTGTATGATGATCATATGGAATCATAGAATGGTTAGGGTTGGAAGGGACCTTAAAGACCATCTAGTTCCAACCCCCCTGCCATCAGCAGGCACACCCCCCACTAGATCAGGTTGCTCAAAGCCTGATCCAACCTGGCCTAGCCTGCCTGACTCTTGATGAGGAGTAGCCTGACCTGTTTCTGCATAACCCATCTGTAGCAACTGGGAAATGTCCTAAAGCAGTTATAAGAATCTGTTTTTCTCTTTGGATGGAGTTGTTGCTTCACCTCTGTCAATAGGTAGTCTTTGTCTGTTTTTACTTTTCCTCATATGCAATAAAAATCTTACCAGCTATCTTCAAACTGAAAATAGGAGGCAGACTGCCTAACTTCCTTAGGTTTTGAGCTTTGAATATCATGTTGTTAATGCACACAGAGTGTCTAGATTATGTGATTTGTGGAGGAAAATTGCTCCTCTCAAAAATCATTATCATCACTTACAATGTGTTAGGCCTGGTTGAGCCACGGAGCTTCTTGAGCCTCAATGTGTACTAGGAGATTTGCATCAGAATACTGGGTATTGATTTTGAAATGTTGACTTTGCTATTGCTATGGTGCAATTATACTTCCTCTCCCCCTTCCTACAGATAATCGGCCTACTGAATGTGTTCACACCACAAAAATCCCTGGAAGAATTTCAAGACGTGTAAGTCTGATTTGAACTAAAGCTGAGGATTAATTTTTTAAATATTCATGCAGAAAGATGAACAAGGGAAAGAATACAATAAAATTGCAGTATTATCTGATTATTATTCTTTTTTTTTCTTCATAAGCTACATAGTGATGGAGCTCATGGATGCAAATCTCTGCCAAGTGATTCAGATGGAGCTAGACCACGAACGAATGTCCTATCTTCTTTATCAAATGCTGTGTGGTATTAAACATCTTCATTCAGCTGGAATTATACACAGGGTAAGTGAACTTAACTGTGTATATTTTGTACCTGGTTTTACCTTGACTATTTAATAGACAGAAAAAAATAAGAACTAGGAGCACAAAAGCTGATCCATAGCATGTCCCATACGCAGAGGGAGAAAGCTGAAATGAAATAATCACACTTTTTTCAACTGTAATTCTGGAATGGACCTTTTGAATGTTTGAATCATTTGATAATCTGCACAGAGCAAATAAAGATTTTTGCATTGAGTTACTTTACCTCATGTAATTCTATATAAGGTTCTATTTCAGTAGTCATGGCAGGAAAAAATATCTGAAAACATTTCTGCCTTTATTGTTTTGGTAACCAAACCTGAAATCCCATCTTTTGAAACAACTGCCTGTTTTATTTCTGCTCTTTTACGAGCACAATAATGAATTAATATTTGAAGTCTCCAGATAAACAGATGATGATAAAGACCTGTAAGTGGAATTTTCATACACCGCTCTCACGAAGTATTCACTCAGACTGCCCAAAGGCAAAACTGACTCCTGCTTTTTAGATGGCACATGTGTGTTGCAATCCAGTCTAGAAATTCTGAATTTAAGATTGCCTGTGCCAGGTTGAGCGTATCATATGTACTTGTATGTTGTGTAAAGAGTGCTTGAGATTGTCTAGTTACAACTTTTAAAATATCATCTCTGCTATTTTGGGAAATGGTAAGCTTGTATTTCTACAGTGCTGCATTTTTCATTGTACTTTCTAAGAGAGTTTAAAATGTTTTAATTTCTGGAATTATGCAGAAGATATAATTAAAATTATTCATGTGTGATACTTTCAGTCATTACTACATGTTTTTCCTCATAGATGATGTACGCAGCAAAGCAAATAACGAATGGCAGTTCTGAGGGCTGCCATAGGACTACTATGTTCGGATGCTTGTCTGGTTCAGTAGTCCACTTCATTGTGATCGGGGCGTTGAATGGCCTGCGAGGTGGATCTGGCAGTATGACTCTCCTGTTCAGTATGCTGCTTTTCCCTCAAGGGATAATTATTTGTGTAGAATATATGGTTTGAATGGCCAGACACTGCTTCCTTTTGCTCAGCTAGCTCTAGTACTCATCAGCTGCCTCATTCCAGTGAGGAGCTCAGGGAGGGAAGATGAAGGCTTCCTTCATGCGTGCAATTTGCTCTGAACTTCTCTGTTTGAAAGAGATGAGTGAGGGAAGGTAGGCAGAAACATCGCCTGCAACCAGGCATTGCACCCTGTGCTTCTTGGTCTGCCTGTGGGCACTGAGACAGGTTGGTGGGCTTCTTGCATTGTTCTGGGGATGCTAGGCAAAACTAGGATACTTCATTTAGCACAGTTGTGGTATTATATTACATGTGACTGATATGCAGCCCTTTGTGTCCTAATGCATGTGCCTGTGGGTTTGGAATAATGGTTTTGTATGCAGCTTCACATTTTCTGGTCTCTTCAGTACTTAGGTATGCAAGTTTAATGCTGTGGTTTTTCTTTTTTTGGGGGGGGTTTCTTTTTTTTTTAAAAAACTCCATATTGTATGGATGTGCTAGAGTAGGTAATGTAGGAGTGTCTCTTTTTGTGGATCTTACCGCAGGCAGGAGGGAGCTTCTAAAACTTCACTTGCTTCAAGGGCAGTTTGTACTGTAAAGCAGGCATCAGACCATTGAGCCTGTAGAAGTCATGGTTAAAGGATAACAGTCATACATTTACAGAAAAGAAATAACTACTCAGGTAGTTGTTGAGCAGGAGTAAAGACAGCTTTGAGGATAGAATTCCTGCCTCTGTAAATATGGGTGAAGTCTTTGAAATGCTTCATATTGTGCAGTAATATGAAATGCAAGGATAACCTATTCCAAAGGGACTATAAATACAATTGCTATGTAAATAGTAGCATAAGTATGCATGAATGCTTTTGAAGGACATGGGCAGGTACATTTCACTTGCATGTTTTCATGGTAGATTTTCAGCTGTCAGCTTCTCAGACTTTGTTAGAAGATGTTGTTAGAAGATTAAGTATGTCCAGGCAAAACATTTGCATTGCTTAAGTTGCTGAATGTGCTATGCCTTTATAATTCAAGGTGTAAGCTATCAAAATCCTGTTTCTCTGTGGAACAAGTTAAACAAAACCTCAGAAGACAAGGAGGGCATGCTTGAAAAGGGACATACAGAGACCGTGTGGCTGCAATAGTAACTCTTTATACCACTCTTCTGGGCTTTCAGTGCCACTGTCTTTAATGTCTAAAGCTAATTACTCTGTTGAAACTAGCTACTCCTTAAACATAGTCTGCACTATTGTGGCTGCCTGTGAAGCATTCTGGTTATGAATCTAGTGTACTTCTTTAGTGTCCTCTAAAGCTTTAACTTTTTTGGTGTTGGTAGTTTCACATGGTTTTTAACTGGATTCTTCACAGATGTGGTAATCTCAGCATTTTTCAAAGTTTGCTGAGTGACTGAAATTGCAACAATCTATATATATGCCTGTAGCACTGGATACTGCCTGCCATAGAAATGAGTTGGTTTTTGATAGCTAACTTGAGGCACGGAACAAGGCAGAAACATAAAGAGTTTCAGACACTTTCACCTAGAAGTTGTAGGGGGCATAGTTAGCTGCCACATAACTGGATAAAAATTTGATCTTGGTAAAGATTTGACTGTAGCTTTACACCAGCTTTAACCGATGTTAGCAAATGAACATTACTGTGTTCAAAACATTTTGCAGAGACAAAGTTTCCTGCAAGAAAATGTGTACTTCTTCCGGTAGAAGTACACCCATTCACTTATATTTTGCAATCTGAGGAGAATGAATGATCAGTGTTGCAGAGATGTGCCTACTGACTTGCTGAAGGACACAAGTTTCTCAGTAGTTTGTTGTGGAGACTCTGAAACATTGTATTATGCCTGATTTTGAGCACTTAACAAAGGTGTCTAATTATGGAAGCCCTTCATAAATATCTTTCTTTAGAAAGAGAAAAGTCCATAGAAGCCATGAATTGCCCCCAGAGATGCCCCTCTCTCTGTGTCTGGTTAATGGGAAGATGGCCATGAATAATCTCTGATTTTTAGGCAATGACATTTTACATTTTTAAGGTTAGGCAAGGTTCAGGATATATTTATACAGCCTAACTAACTTGGTCACTTTTATAGGAGCTTTTGAGTCCTTTTTTATTTAAAACATAACAGGTATTGGTTCTATGTGAATTTGAATGCAGTGTAAGTCAACTCTCGCCTCTGTCATTTTGAAGGAAAGTTCTGTATTCCAAATTACAGCATGTTCCTAGGCTTCATGACAACTACATGATGTTCAGAAATTAAGGATGGACAGTACTCTCTAAGCTCTTGCTTTAGAGTGCTCTTGTTCTCCTAGTGATTTTTCTCTTGCAAAGGGAAGATCTCTTAACATTTTCAGTGTTAATCCTGCAGTTTTGGGGAGGATGAGTATAGTTAATACCATGAGCACGCACCTGAGATTCTGCAATGAACATCCTCCAGATAATAGAATTGTGCAAATATAAAGCTGATAATAAACAGGATTGTAGCAGAATCTGAAATACACATCCTAAATTGTTGGAATGCCTTGTAATACTTGAATTCATTCCTGGTGTTTGAGAATCTTTTAAGCCAAAGCTGTCCGCAGAGTCCTTCTGTGTGTGATGTGGAAGTGCATGGGTGAATATGTAAGTATGCAAGACTTTTAATCACCCGTTAAATTTCTGTTGTTCTGGAACTCTTTTTTTGTGGTTTCCTCTCTGTGTCTTTCATGCAACTTTCTTAGCTTTCTGAGGAGTTTGCTGAAAGTTATACAAGTACAAATGAAAACTGCATATATCTTGCAGATAGCCACTTTTAAGTCCTTATGAAACACTGAAAGATAGGGCTGGCTACTTATCAGATGCCAGCAGCACAAATGCTGGAGTCCTGCCACATCTCAGGTTTTTCTTTCATTAATCTTTACTTAGTAGAATGTAGGCAGAAAGGATCCAAACCTTATCTCTGTTAGCCTGTGTGCTATGAATGATTTTATGATGGCAAAGTTATTCTGAAGTTACTCCATTTGTACTGTTTGCTCTGTGACATTCAGAAGTGTGTAAGATCCTCCTGAGATAATGACTGAGTATGTTTGTGTCGTGTCCGTATAAATAGGTGTTGTAAAGCCACTATTGTTGACGTGGTTTTAGGGCTCAAGTGAAGGGAATACAGTTTCCAAGTGTCTAACTAAGACGATCTGAAGCTGTATCAGGGCATTTTCCACTCCAGTTAAATGACTGTGTTAATTTCTGGCAGTTTTTCAATGGTGCCCTTTTGGGTTTGGTCACCAAAATTGTTATAAAAACAAATCCTAAATGGGAAACTAAATCTTTGTGAGCATGGGGATTTCCTTCTTGTTCAGAGAAACATCTGCATTGGTTCAAAAGAAGTAATGCAGCCTCAACTAGAAAAAAACCTTTTACTTTTTACATTCATGTTATAATTTTAATAATTCTTGTATCAAGATGATTATTACATCAAATTATTTCAGCATTTGTCATGTCACTTGCGGTCTGCATCGTAGTAATAACCGTTGTTCCAGTGAGCAGTTTCTAGACCTTTCCTCAGAGCTAACATTTCTTACTAACCTCAATTTATTTCAGACATTGCTAACATATCTTGTAACCCTGGTTGTGTTTTCCTTCTTTAATTGCTGTATAAATCTACAAGCACAGTAAGGGAATTAATTCTGTAGTCTGCTGAATGCACATGAATTAATGCAAGGGGAAAAGAAACTGCAGTTATAGCAATAACCTAGTTGTATATGTGGGATTTAATATTAGCAGTATTATCTTTTCAAAATGTGAACCACAGAGTACTTTGTGCTTGTCTTAGCAGTCATATATGATGTTTCTTTTTAAAGGATTTAAAGCCCAGTAATATAGTAGTAAAATCAGACTGCACTTTGAAGATTCTTGACTTTGGACTGGCCAGAACTGCAGGAACTAGTTTTATGATGACGCCTTATGTAGTGACTCGTTACTACAGAGCACCAGAGGTCATCCTAGGGATGGGATACAAAGAAAACGGTCAGCAAATATAGTCTTTCTTTGGCATAGCTTTATTTTTTGTTTGGCACACCACATTTTACATGTTAATGTTTTTTTCAAGCCGTAGAAGTTTTATAAATGAGCCTTGTGACCAAAATGCAGATTCTGGATACACCAATTTGTTTATTCAACTCAACCCATTAGAAATGTTTGCATTTAATAGGAGAAGAAATTGAGGGCCTTGTTTGTTTAAAAATATAAGTAACTTGCTTGGTAGATTAAGCTTCATCCAGGAAGAACTGGAAATTTATTTTCTTAATATGAGGTATGTACCTTGATAACCTTCACCTGACTTTACTCCTGATGAGGATGTAGATTGTAATTAATCAGTAAATGTGTGTCCTAAATTTAATGTTTCAATAACTATTTTCAATACAGCTTTTCAGGATGTAGGGAACTTAAAGGCTAGTGAGGAACAACCGAGCTAAAACTACCTACTGTGGCATTACTTTTTATTAAAACCAGTCTACTTTAAACCTGTTGCACTAAGTTCTTAAGTAATGTTGCTGAAGTAAAATGCAATTATATACTTGAGGCAAGAATGCAGAGAGTACTGTCATGAAGCATCATAGATTCTTTGAGGTCCATGATGAATTACAAGGAAATTTGTTTACTTTGTCCTTCTGCTTGCATACATTTCCTTCCTCTTTATACTTGCTCTGTGATCCTTCTTTTCTCAGTATCTTCTACAAGATAGAAAGATAGGAAAGGAAAGGATACAGCATTTGAGGGAAACAGACAATCAAGTACAGTACACCTTCTGAATGAAACAGCTAGTGTCCTTTAGGAAACCAAAGAAAGTAACGTGTCGTTCCTGAGGTTCTCTTGTAGTGGCCCCAATTCTGCTTCCCTTTCATTGATCTGCTGTCACTGTGGTCATTTCAGCTCATTTGGTGTTTCTGCCTCAGGCAGGCACAGTGCACAGGGGTCACCGTTTGCTGAAGGTATTTTAAAGCATCTATTGATTAGTCCTCCAGTATGGCCCGTAAGATGCTGTGATACTTGAGGCTTTGTTAGATGTCTCCTGGTGATGTGAGACATGGCTCCTCAGGTTACTGACACAACTGGGGCTTGCTCGGCTTTTCAGGATGCTTAATATAGTCTACAAACTTCCCTGGCAACTGCATGGCATTATGACAAATGACTTCAGGTTGTGTGTAAGTGATAGCTGCTGTGTGCATAGAGAGTTGATTTTGTTGTCATTTATAAAAGGCAAGGAGAATAACTTCTATAAGTGCAGAAAATGAAAGAAGCCAGCTCAAATGAATGAGAGTAGATCTTTTTTGCAAGGCTATGGTTTTTATTTCTGTTTGGATCATTAGTGAGCATGAGAGGATGTACATTCCTTCAAATGGCCTCCATGGTTGGCTATTTTTCACATAATTCCGAAGTCAGGTTGAGTGGACAAGCTTGAAGTTATTTTTTTTCGACTGCTGAAATTTTGTAGAAAGCATATATTTAAGTTTGTCTTTCCTTTTTTTTCCCCCAAGACTTTGCTTTGCTCTGGACAGTTAAGAGACACTAGATAAAAGAACCTAAAGCTGTAGTCTGAGTCATGCAGCTGCCTTACAGAAAGAATTGATACAATGGAAGTCACAAGTTTTCTGACTTAGCTTTCTCAGTTTGCATTTTTCTCTTAAATATTAAGTAATTTTGAGTTGCAAAAGTGTGAAACATTCTTTCCACTACAATGTTGCTTACATTATTATTGGAGTTAAATGGATTTTCTCGTAGAGCACCCTGTCATGCTAGTAATAATCCTGTTCTTTAGGCAAGCATGAATCGTGTTGTGCAGAAGGATGTAAATAAAAATTTACTTTCATATGAAAAACTATCATGTCTCCCCCAAAGCCAAACACATTGTTGTTGAGTTGAGAATGACACTTTGGGAGAATGTAAAAGTAAATCTGTTGGCTAATGGAGTCAGAAGACAATCAGTATTTCCATATGTACTGGTGTCATTAAAAGGCTGTTTACATAAACTGTTACTCTTCTCAGTTGCTGCCTGATGAGTTCCTCTTGTGGAGCTCCCCTGACAGGGAGGAGGGGCTGCAGAGGAGGCAGGTAGGAAGGATGTGCTTAGAGTAAGAACCATGGGCTGTCCAGGATCATCACCTGGTAGCATTGATGCTTATTTTAGCCCTTTAAACGCATAGTAAAATTAAAAATAAACTTATTTAATTAAGAGTTATTGAAAATTGGCAGCTAAGTAATAGTTAACATTAACATTTAGTTTAATTGAACAAGGTGCCCTGCTGAACTTATGTGGAAGGATTGCAATATGTTTTGATGACTGAGATACATACTGCAGAGTAGTGTTCTTTTGATACTATACTATGCACATATGAAATCTTCAGTTGTTTTAAAACTATCAAAGATCTTAGACAACCTGATTATAGAGCTGACTTCTAGATAGGTTTTAATATTGAAGGAGGTAGCGCTCATTTGAGCGTATTTCAATAAGAAACCAGGCCTTGCAAACTCAAGAAATTCAGAACTGAAGGACACCAAAACTGTTTGTGCACACTTAACTGCACATAAATCTGAATGTTATGTGCATGATTATTGGAAAGGAAGCACTGAAAAGCAAGGAAAGCCCCAAACCCTCTGAAAGTTTCCTGTTATGTACGCTGGGTTTGAACTGCATTTTCAGTTGGCATTTCTACTCTTAGAACTATAGGAAATTGTAAGTTCACTCAAAACAGGTTTTTTAAGAATAAAATACACTCTGCATGACAAGCAGTAGATTTTTAAAAGATTTTTCAAATCTGTAATAAGATTTTACTCAATCTTCTATTTACAGGAGTTAGAGACCTATAAATAGACAGGTTTTGTTTGATTACTGAAAATGGCAAAGCAAAACACCCCAAAACATCACAAGTTAGAGTAGGGTGACCAGAGGAATGATTTCCAATGTTTTTCTTTGCCTCTGAAGTAATTTATCTTCTGAGTCATGAAGATAAGTCATTGACTCATGTGATTTCTTTTCCCAGACTTCTCCATGCAATTATGGGCATTGTTTTATCATGTTGAACACAAATTAATTACAGTAGGTTTGGGTATACTTTGGTTTGTAATGGCAGCAGATTGTTTTGCATGTGAAAAAGTCTATTCAGAATTTTGTTTTTAAAGTCAAATGCAAAAATTGGCTTCAAATCTTTGGGTCTCTAAGCCAAAGAACATGTACTTTTGTTAATTATTTGAAAAGAGTTTTTAAAGAAAAAACACCACTAATCATAAAATGTTGACAATCAGTTTTTAAATGAACCAGGCCCTTAATTTTGACCTATTAATATGTACAACTACAATCTCCTATCATATGATTTTGGTACTATTTTAGAGGAACTTGTAAATAATGGGGAAGGAATATTTTCAATAAGAAGCAACATTGTTTGCTTGATGTTGTTGAGCTCCTTCATAATTTTACATGTGATTTTCAGTATACAATTGTTCTCATTTAAATCCCCTTCTTATCTGCTTAATTGAAATTTCAGTGTCATGTTTGACATAAAAGTATTGATAATAATACACAATAATTCATTACTATAACTTCAAGAAAACTTTTGCATACAGAGTTAATATTATCTCTGAAAGCAACCACAAAAGAAATTGGCATCCCTGTAAAAAGTAAACTCGTGCATCTTTAAGTATGTCTTCTGAGTGATTTATTTTAAGGTAATGTAAAAAATGTGTATTTCATACAAAAAAAAACTGCTTTGAGTTTTTCTTTTGTATAAGATTTTATTTCAACATAGCTGAAGAAAACTATTTAAACAAATAATTTTAACTTAAAATCTTTTAGGAGCATACTAATATTGTCATTAACTGATCCTCTAAAATTCTAAGTGATCTTTTACTGACTGTGTTTGCTTTTTGTTTAAAGGGAGAGAGAGATGCATGGTAATTTGACTTTTCGGAAATACTTGATGGCAAATTTTAATTCCTATGTAATAACCAATTACTTCTCCTTCTAAAAGTATAAACTGTTTAGATACACAGTATTTTTAAAGGTCAGTTTACTTTGCCGACCTTTTACTTTGCCACTTTTAAAATTATTCCTGCAACTAGAATGGAATTACTTTCAAGAAATAAGGTTGTCTTCGGTGCTCCAGTCTAGTCTATGGGCAGAGGTAGCTTTGCAAGCCTCAGAGCTTGGAGAAGGGCTTTACTTTGCTTGATTCATGTGTATCTCTCTCTCTCCTTCCCTCTCTCTCTCTGCTCTAGCTTTTGCTCTAGCACTACGTTAAACAAAAGGATGTTTTTCTGCCTTGTATTTGAGACAGTTAAAAGCTAATCCTTATATATGGTGTATTTTGAAGTGTTTTCATTGATTAATATAAAGACTTGCTATTCTTCCTGTGTCTCTGCAATTTATAAGATGCAGTCATGTTATGCTTCTTTTAATTTTAAATGACTGTTTGCTTTGCTTTTCCTTCTTTTTGTGCTACAAACATAGTGGATTTATGGTCTGTGGGGTGCATTATGGGCGAAATGGTTTGCCACAAAATCCTCTTTCCAGGAAGGGACTGTATCCTTGTGCTGCTGCAGCAGGTTGAATTAGTTAGGAAGTGATTAACCTTTTTACTGATGTTGTGTCACGAAAATGCATTTTGTACAATTTTTTTTTTTTTTTATTAAATGAACATGGATTTTTCTTGTGATACACTTAAAAAAATTAAGAACTTCATTTATATTCAGGCTGCACCTAGCAGTAGGACATAGTCTCTGCTGGTCCTGTAGTTAGCATACATTCACCTTCATTCATTTTCATTACACACGCTTTTTATAGTCACTTCATGTGTGTATGTGTCTAGATATTTTTATTTACTTTATTTTAATACCTATCTTTTATGTTAATATCATTGCATTTTATTTTCAGTTGACATTTGGTCAGTTGGGTGCATCATGGGAGAAATGATCAAAGGTGGTGTTTTATTTCCTGGTACAGATCGTATCCTTACCTTTGGCCTAGGATATAGTTGTAAAAGGTCAAAAGATACTGCAGCAATATAATTCCAGATTAAGGTGGTTCTCATTTTTAAAATGCTAGTCTTAAACTGCCTTTTCAAAATACAATTTGCAAGTTCATAATTTTGGTTCCAGGAAGCTGCAAAAATGTCTACAGCTACACTATTTAAAGCAAACCCACAATAGAGCACTAATGTGTATGTCTTTAGAGGTTAATACTAAACAAGATAAACAAATACCATTTGGGCAAACAGGCTTATTTTTCCTTTTTCCCCGCTCTTTTTTTCTTTTTCCAATTTAATATAGTGTCTATCCATTGCTTTTGGATGTTGTCACATTTAAGACAGATTTCTTTTGTTTAGGTGGTGTTTTACTGGGTTGTGTGCATTGATTTTTGCTTTGAAGATCATTTTTATGTAGTAACTTATTAATCTTATTTAGTACCTGAGCATGTTAGCAGTTATTATCTTTACATTTTATAGGAAATGTTTACAAAGAATTCCTAACCAGTTTCACTAGTTACACTCTGGAGTTTTATATTTTTGTATGCAGAAATGATCCTGCAAGCCGCATTCAGAAATGTCTGGCACTTCTCTCTGTTCCCTGAATGGCTTGATGGTATCTGAATGGGTTTTCCTATGAACAGTACTTCAGAGAAGGGGTCTGCTCCGGGCAAATAAACCTGAAACCTCTGGACCATCGCTAAAATTAGTGGATCTAACTGGAGTTTGGCACCTTATTTGTAGTTACACTCCAGTTTTTTGGATGCCATCACAAATCTTTCCTGCTTTTACTGCAGGCTAATTGTTTAATAATTAATATAGTACCATTTAGGGGTGAAGATTGGGTGAAGATTTTGAGGGACAGTGAGGAGATACAGGGCATCCTTACTTTCACACAGCTCTGTCATTGCATGAGCTGCACCATGCTTAGCTTTATGCATCTGGTTTGCTAGCACAGCTTTTTCAGTTCAGGCTCAGTACCATACAATGTAAATACTTTTTTTTTTTTCCAAGGCACTGTAGAGCTTGGAAATCCTTATACAAAGGTCTACTGTTAAGATTTAAGAACAAAAGAGGGGCCTGCTACATCCAACTGGAGGTTTAGGTAGCCCAGTATCCAGTCTTTGACAGTAGCAAGAAAAAGTTGAGGAGAATATATGAATGAGATAAGAATATATCAAATTTTACTTGAGGTCTCCCAGTATCTAATCATCTGCATCTAGGAATTCCTGAGGCAAACATTGCTTTTTTATTCAGTAACACATATTAAATTCTGCTCTGAACTGGCCAGTCTCCCCTTTACCCTTTAAAATATAAATTTTTAAATTAAGATATTCCTCATACATCCTTGAAACTCTGTAACTTCTACTCTCAGGTCTCTGACAATATTGTCATTGACCTGTGTGTGCCAAGATACCACCCTCTGTGTGCCCACTGGTGCTCGGTGTTGCATGTTGTCAGTGAGAGATCACTGAGTTGGGGGAGTCCAGGACAGGGCTCAGGTATCAAGATGAGAATGAAGTACAAAGCACCTACGTGAGGTCATTCTCACGAATGCCTTGGTGATGTGTGGTACCTTGTCCACTGTGAATACATGTTCAGATCAGGAAGCGAGTTCTTCTCCAGAACCCAAACAATGCCTTTATTTAAATTCCTTTAATACATTTTGTGTGTCTTTTAATTTTCTCTCTTTCTCAGAAGTATATCCTTTGCTAGTTAATACACATTACCTTGAATATTCTTTCAAAGTCTTACTTTGTTTCGCTGTTTTCTCTAAGAAGGTAGTCCCAATTAATGATGATGAACTTGATATTTTATTATAATTTTCTGTGTTTTCTCTCTGTTGGTTATTTCATGTGGTTTTAACATAACTTACGAGCTGAAAATTAGACACAGTGTTTTTCTTAGCTGCATAACCTTAGATATTGATCAATGGAATAAAGTTATAGAGCAGCTAGGAACACCATGCCCTGAATTTATGAAGAAATTACAGCCTACAGTCCGAACTTACGTGGAGAACAGACCTAAATATGCTGGATATAGTTTTGAAAAACTTTTTCCAGATGTCCTCTTCCCAGCTGACTCTGAACACAATAAGCTTAAAGGTAAGGTCTGTCTTCTGTGTGTTGTGTATTTTAAAAGTTTTAAAACTGTGATATATTGAACAGAAATGTATCTTGGTTTTGTTCAGTACTAAAATCATCCCGCTAAGGATTTAGATATCACAATATTTACATCATGAGAATGGATGAATGTGCTGGCGTATGCTTATCTCCACTTTCTCATGCTCTCTGAAAGAGCTCCTATTCTGAAGATACCTTTATAAACAAAAGTAAATATGTATATTCCTCTTGCAGACAGATGCCAACATGATTTGGAGAAGAGTAGGGGGGCGGGGGGTGGAATAAAAGTTGTGTAGGCAGAACAGAGCTTCTTTCTCTAGGGATGAAGATAAAGTTTTTTTATATTCATAATACATAGATATCCTGTAGTTACTGAAATAACTTACTGATTCTAAAAGTCAGCTACTCAGTAGAGTCACAAATTAACCATATTTTC
>NW_010325672.1:35382-43603 GCF_000700745.2 Antrostomus carolinensis | reverse complement strand
TCCCTACAAACTGTAGGAGAGGGGTAGTAGGTGCTCATCCAGTGCTATTCCAGACAAGGCTGTACTGCCAGCTGAGTGACATTTCACGTCAGGATTTCATGCCATGGGGCACTGTATGTTGAAAATTTAGTGAAACATATCCAACCCCTTTCCCACCTGTTATTCTCTTCAATTTTTGATTTTTCTATTTTCCCCCAACAAATGGACCACTTCCCTACCCCCCAAATTATGTGAAGCTTTCATAGATATTAAACTGGCATTTGTTTACTCTGGGTCTCCTCTATGAGCTTTGAAATACTGTGTTATGTGCACTATATATGGCACTAATCTAAATAGAAAATTTCACTTCTGCAGCAAGTCAAGCAAGGGATTTGTTATCAAAAATGTTGGTTATAGACGCTTCTAAAAGAATCTCTGTGGATGAAGCCCTGCAGCACCCATACATCAATGTTTGGTATGATCCATCAGAAGCAGAAGCTGTAAGTTCTTGTTTTATGTCTCTGACTAGGAAGGTACTGTACTAAAGCAAACATGTTGTGATTCTCGATGTAACTGCTTGAAAGAATATAATTGTATGATCTACACATTTCACTAGAAGCTTAACTGAGCCATAATATTTTTTATTGACATCAATTAATGTATTTATTAGAAATATTATTAGGAATGGGTGCAAACTGAAGTACTGGTATCTCTGTGTGTGTGTGTTCATGTATAATTGCATATAATCACCCAGGCACATAGTAATGTATCTGAAATATTTTATATAGGGTTCTAATTTATTGTTTCAGTGTAGTTTGATTGTCCTAGATAGGATTCTGAGGTATTTACTCCTGGGTGAGAGAAATGTTTTCATTAGTTGTAGCAATCAATAGTACTCTTACACTAGAAAGTAACTGTTTGGGCAAAATCTGAGTACATGATCTTGAGCTTTAAGTTATTAACACTAATGAACAAATGGATTAATTGAAAATTTTTCTTAAAAAATTAATATCAGGACAATTTCAGGCTATGAGAAAAGTATCTTTTTTAAAAAAGAAAGGTGGTTGGTGATGGCCCACTAAGAATAGAAAAAGATGCTTGATGAAAATGGTGCAATTGGTATTCTGCTGATCTGTAATAGCTAGAGGGAATATTTAGTAATTAATGGTAAGTAGGTAAAAATGGCTGCTTGAGCTTCAGACTACTGCATTTAGGAGCTCTTTCACCAGATTGTTCAGTTTCTGTTTTAATTATTACAGTAATGTAAGCAAATTGTTAATCAGAAGAACTTTAAAACATGTAGCAGCATCTAGAAAATAGGCCAAGTCCAAGTATGACAGAGCAAATATGACTGTGTAAATACAGTATTTTTAAATCAGGTTCATATTCTGAGTGCTTATTTTCATTTTTCATTTATTCTGTTTCTGTATCTTTTAATTGCTTTATCATGAGTTACTTCTGTTTTTCAGCCTCCACCAAAGATACCGGATAAGCAGTTAGATGAGAGGGAGCACACGATAGAAGAATGGAAAGGTAAGAAAGGCATTTTAAGTGTAATAAGGCTTTTGGGAGTAGGCTGGGCACCAACAATTACTGTTATTAAAGTTCTTCTGAGCAACCTAGTATTATTCACTTAAACTGCTTGAAATGGCAAGGGAATATGTCAGTGCTTCACAACCTCTTGATTGTTGGGACACTAAAAATTTTTCTGTGAAGGTGCTGAACCTTTGTAGTGAACTTAAAACTTGCTCATTTCAGTCACCTTCTGCAAACCATAAGGTGGTGTTTTTAGAGAGAGTAACTCTTATGGACAGACTGCTAGAGCTGAAAAAGATGCAGGAGTTTGAGCAATGCAGGTCTGAAGTAGAAGCACTGGTCTTCAAGTGAAGAGCATATTAGCAATAACTGTACTCTTTTAAATGAAGCAAAGGATTTGAAAGAAGAAGCCATAAGGACTGTTAGTAATGGGCGAGATAGTGAGGTTACAGCTGGTGTGGGAGATGCTGATGGTTATCACCTGTGGGATCCTGAGAGAGTAGCTGGGGTTGAGGCGTGGAATGGATCTCCAGTATGACATAAGACATGCACCTCCAAGACCATGATCTCTAGTGTTCAGTACTGGTTTAGTAGCTCTATTTCCTGGGCATATATGAAGTGTAAAATGATAAAAGCGTAAGGGGAACGTCTTTGTTACTTGTAAAACTTGTGCTTAATTTTGAAGTTGCTTCTAAAAGGTGTCGTATTATTGCAGAGATTCTACTGCTAAGAAAAAAATACAGATCCAGATTGCTGTGCAGGCCTTAAATGTTGCATTTAAGCAAGAATTTAGTGCATTGAGCAATCTAATACTTCATACTGAAAAAGTCTAGGAAGGTATATTAGACCTGTATAACCTTTTTATCCCCAGAGGAAAAAAAGCAGGGAAAATGTTTCATGAATAATTTTTGAGTTTCATTGTGTTGGCTGGTAGTGGGGACAAGTCTGTAAAATCTAGTACTGCCACACTTTTAAGTTGCTTTCTATCAGAAACTGAGTTTTAATTGTAAAGGCAGAGATAGGGAGAATTGTGGAAATTCTCTTACCATCCTGCTTCCAGGCAAAGGGTTTTTCAAACAATCTGGAGTTTACTTTTCAGACTCCCACAGTCCTTGAAAGTATAATTCTTAAATGTTTGGGGTTTTTTTCCAAAACTGTTTGTACATTGGACTAGGTTGCCAGCAACAGATAAGTAGTAGTATTCTGACAGTCAGTTGTTTCAAGTTTCATTTAACAGTTTTAGTCCTTTTCTTCTGTTGTTATTTCTGTAGACTCACAGCTGAAGTCTTTTCTGGGTAATAAGCTGCGATTAGCCTGGCAACCTTCTGGCCAGTACGCAGGGTGTATGATTCATGTTCAGGCCCTTATAACTTGTTTAAGGATGAGGAACTTCTGTAACTGGAAGATAAAAGTTGCTGCTTTCATTTGGAGTGGCTACTTATATGCCAATATTGTATTCCATTTCATGGTGATCTGGACCTTTAGATGTTGCTGAGGAAATTCAGTGGCAAATGTGTGTTGGGAGGATGGCAATGCTGTCCGGGCTTGTTCCTGCCTGTTCTTTTGAAGACTGCTGATTGAGTTTATCTGTACCAAAGAAGCCATTGATAAAACTGAGTGGTCATTAAGACTCAGTTTAACCTCAGGTCCCCAAGCAGCCTGGACAAAAGAGTCTTCAAGAAATGTCAGTGTTGTGTCCTTGAGAGTGCCAGGCCATTGTAGCTCCAACAGAAAAGAATTGTATGTTTTTATATCACTTGTCAGTTGTTCTGTAGCCTCTACAGCCTGTTGTTCAAAACTAATTCTGAACAGTAATAAACCTATGAAATTTAAATGAACAAATCCAGTCTTGGGTTTAGAAATTCATTTTTTGCCTTCCCTTCTCTACATTTTCAGAATTGATATACAAGGAAGTCATGGACCTGGAGGAGAGAACCAAGAATGGGGTTATACGCGGACAACCAGCCCCTTTAGGTTGGTTACAATAAAAGCACAGTAGAGAGCTACATCGAGTTGTAGGTCAGGAGGGAGTAAAGCTGTTCAAGATATCCAAGAGTAACCTAACTCAAAAATATGACTCTTAAATTACCAATAATTTCTGGAATTCTCTTTGAGATGTTGCTTATTTGAACGGAATGTGTGGGGTTGACATGTCTTTTTATTAATTTGTTAATTTCCTCTATTATTGTCCCCATGTAACTCATGTGTCATTGATTTTGGTCCTCAAGAAACATCTTGGTATGTACTGTTACTCTGTTGCCATAATCTGGTTAGATATGTAGTTAACATGTAGCTGGTGCAGTTTCAAATAAAGATAAAACCACTAATTATATCTATTAAGTAATGAAACAGGATTTCTAGGTTGCCTGCCTTGAATACTCCCTCTAAACAGAAAGAAAAATTATGGAGCACTTTTAGAAACTGTTGCAGATATAATTTTGGAGCAAAATGTGACCATTGTCTGACCATTGATAGGACTGCATTTGCACTGTTAAAAAATGATGGCAAGAGCTGGACCGCTACTACTGACCCTGAGCAGAGGTCACTGAAGTCCAGACTCTGAAAAATCACAGCATATCTGAGACTGAATGTGTACAACGGGGCTGAACACCAGTTATTTCCTAGCTTGAAGGGGAGGATCTGATGGGGAAAAAGACAGTCCCCTTATTTCTTTACCTATATATGTAGATATATTCTAGCTTTGAGTCTCAACATTTAGGAGGATATCTTAGCTCTGGCTTTATGCTGTATTATCTATGTTTGTGATTTTTAATCTTCAGCCATTAGCATTTTATTGTAATTTGACAGGTATTGTGGCATGTGAGTTCTGTGGTTCTTGACATACCATTTGCTAAGCCCCAGGTTAAAGGCTTGTGGGTTTTATTTACTCTGACAATGGATTGAAACACATCTCTTCAGACTTGACAGAACAGGGAAAAGTAATGACTGTTAGGAAGAGACAGACTAATGCAAGTACTGAACCGTGCAACTGTATCTGCAACTGATTTGCTGTTTTGTTTCTCATAGCACAGGTGCAGCAATGATCAATGGCTCTCAACATCCATCTTCATCGTCATCTGTCAATGATGTGTCTTCAATGTCAACAGATCCAACATTGGCCTCTGATACAGACAGCAGTCTAGAAACCTCAGCTGGACCTCTGGGTTGCTGTAGATGACTACTTGGTCTTTTGGGGGGTGGGAGGGGGGTCCTTTTAGTCATTAATAGGGCACCTTTAAAATTTGGTGGTATTTTTGAGTGTTTTTTCAAAAATGATCGTAGAATTCATCATAAAGTGCTGTAATTTTAAACTGTAAGTTGTGTTAAAAGCAGCCACTTTTTTGCTGTAATTAACTGTAAAATATTAAAACTGATAATTTTTATCGTGGTTTTAAAATCTGCATATTTGCTTTACTATTATGCTGCTGATCTTTTTTTACTGAATTTGTAAGATTTCTTTTATCAAAGCACATATTAGTGATGTGGTTATTACCATATAATTAATTATTTAAGATTTTATAGGTTTTCAATTTTTTAGTTAGAATTTATTCCAGATGTTTTGTTCATGATATCCTTCCAAGTTTTATGCTTGGTCATATGTCTGTGTCCAGGTGGAGGGGGGAGAGAATTCAGTGCAGCCAGCTGTAGCTTTCAGCATACTACTATGGTGCTGGCAGTGAACAAAATCTTCTTTCATTTTGGCCACTTGCCTGCAATACTTCAGCAAAAGCAACAATTAGTGAATTTTTTTAGAGAAACAGTGTACAATCCTTTGCAAAGTAACCTTTTCTGGATGCTTTTACGAACTTCAGAAAGCAAAGCATATCTTCAAAGCTGCAGAAATATCCAAAGCTGCAGAAATATCGAGCCTAACCAAGTAATGTGACATTTTCTGCGGAGTTGTGGCATGCCAAATCTAGTGATCACCATAAAACACGGGGATACTTCATGAATAATACATAGCAATGCAAATAAACTGTTTACTTCTAGCTTGTAGCCTGTTTTTGTACATACAAAACAAAGTGTATCCAGAATGTCTAGACTGCCAACGGGGAAAATGAATATTCTGTAGCTATACTTTCATGTAATTTGTGATTCTTGGGAGTTCTGTTTCTTACTAGTTTTGTCTACTAAGGCGAGCGCTTTTTGGGTAGAAGAGGGAATGACATGAATGCAATAGGGGCAAAACTTCAGCTGTTCTTTCTCCACCAAAAGTAACTGATTGCTTAAAAACCATTAAGTGGTAGGAGAACCTCAGGATTTCTGTAGCTAATGCATTAACTGAGCAATATATGCCATCCAAAGGAGGGAGAAGTAGTGCTGTATAAATTAATATTTATCTCTTTCATTTCACCATGAGACCAGTGTAGCAGAAATCTTAATAACGATTCATTTTAAGTCATAAATATTCAGCAGTTTTCAGCACTGAAACTCCAGGTTTCCATACACTTTTTAAACAAAAGATATGTTGAAATACATAGAACAGTTACTAAATAATCATGTAAAATGGTGCTGCTCCTCACAGAAGTATTTTAACTGTTTACATTTTATATTTACAGAATGATTTACGTATAACTGACTTTAAGTTTATGTATGAGTTAAACAATCATTCAGAATTTATTCCTTTGGAAAATGCAGATTTTCAGTGAAGCTAGGCTGTATAATTGATTGCCTTGTGTAAGTGCATATTTTGTGTAGTGAATTAGAATGTGAAGAGGAATTTAAATTAGTAATGCTTACTAAAAAGAGCATTCAAAAAATACAGAAGTCTTGCCAGGCACAGAGCATAAGCAAATCATATAACTGGCTACAGAGGTCATCCTGGAATGACTGATGCTCTTCAGTGTGGTTCCTTCTGCTTTTGTTGGGTTAAATAGCTATCTTTCTGAAGTTCTAATTGAAAGAGGAAAATTTGTCTTTTCAGTAAGTTTCAGAAAAATAGAAGTGATAGTAGTGCTTTCAGTACCTAACATGTCTTTTTAAAAAACACACAGGGTTACAAGGAAAGGTAATGTCTCAAAGATGACTAAATTGATAAACTGCACAGTTGTTTCCCTGGCCTGGCTAGACTGCTGGTAAGTGCTGTGTGCGTGCAATTTTGGTTTCCTCACTTGTATCTAGTATTTCAGTATTGCCTTTCTAAACCACATTTGTTAAGGCAATTATTTTTACAGGATCCTGCCAAATTGTATAGTACCTCAGAATAGGCAGGACGTGTTTGGATTCATCTAGCACTGGAACACAGAAAGTCTGCTCAAGTTGAACAGAGACCAACAGAACAGTCTATTTTGTAATTTTTTCTCAAAGTTTAAGCTGTGAATTAAGCCAAAAACTTTGGTCATACAACAGTACTCCATTGTTACATAGGGTCAAGTGATATTCTGGTCAACCAAGTGTAATGAAGTTAAAAGACTGACAAAATCAACTTCTGATGCCTGCAAGTGCTGTTAAGAAGAGAATTTGGAAAATATAATTTCTGTTTAAATTTATTTTGGACCCCTCTGGATTGCAGTGGTGACTGAAATATTTTGAAGCTTTAAAATAACTTTTGGTATCACATTCCAGTGTCTTAAAGAAAAAATACTTTTAAAATTCATAGAGAGTTCATAAGCTCTAAGGAGAATTGAGCTTTTGTTCTTTTAAGGCAGGGGTGATGAATGGGTGGGACTGTGCACTGCAAGCCATTGCCATGTGAGTGAGCCATCTTTAAAGGCATTATTTCAGTAAGGTCAGAGCTTTGCCTGCGGGAACCTAGAGTTCACTTTGGCACCATCTTTTGCAGTTGCTTGCATTTTGGGCAAATTAAAGTGATGGCACATTTCAAAGACAGGAAAATCAGATTCAGTAAACAAATTATCACAACAACATGCTAGTCTTAATTTCCCTTTTTATTTGTTGAAATATAAAATTATTTCGTAGATAGTCGTACACTGCCACACATAGCAAACAGATGGGTAGCTAGGGCTCAGCTGTCCTTGTCTATTGTTATGTTATTAGGTCATATACTATCTAATACACTGTACAATTTTATTCTTAAAGTATTATTAACCTTTATTTTAGTGTATGATTCCAAAATTTTCTCATGACAAGATGCTTCACTAAAGTGCATGCAACTTTCCTCTTCTAGGGCTGTTCCAATCCATTGGGAGTGGGTAGGGATTGAATTACAGTGAGCTGTGCGATTTCTTATGTTGGGTGAGGTTAAAAGTTGGGCAATAACAAGAGTAATTTCCGCCTTCTCTGGTCAGAGCTGTGGCAGGCATCAAGGATAAAATAGCTCCTCTCCTTTTATAGAAGTAGGTTCTTGAAGATTTTGAAATAGAAGTTGGGGGGGGCGGGAATTAGTATTTTTACTGTATGCTGCACCTCTGCTCTCTGAAGTCTGTGTTAATGCAAGACAATGGGGTCAGAGTTTAGGTTTTTTGTGTGTCAGTGTGTGAGGCGCTGGACTGCCAGAGCAATACTCATCAGCTGAGCAACCTTAGACCAGCCTGACTGACCAGGTCACCTCTGGTGCATTCATTCTGCTAAGCTGGATGTGGTTTGTGTAGGGCCTGTGCAGCTTGGGTTTATAGTTTAGAAGAACCTTGCTATATGCAATAGTATCTTTCCAGATAGGAATTCCAGCTAGACATAAAGATAATATCAGCATAAATTCCTCGGTAAGCCCCCCCCCCCCCCCCCACACCCCAGAAATTAAGCGGGG
>NW_010325672.1:10334-35372 GCF_000700745.2 Antrostomus carolinensis | reverse complement strand
CGTGAATTAAGGTGAGGATGGGGTGAGCTGGATTTGAGGCAGTTGTGGCAATAGCACCCTCTGCTGCCTCTGTGTCTGCCAGTAAGTAGCGTGTTACTGATGGGAGTTTGTGTTATGGAAAATCACTTCTCTGAACACAGGCTGTTTCATGAGAGAGCAAAAATTAAGCACCTTGACAGGCGTTTGAGTATAATGCTCCTGCGTTAATGTATATGGCATTCATCTCAACACTGCATTAAAAAAGAAAAGATCAAAAACCTAGTATAGGAGGATAGTTCCTACTCAGCCAGTAATCCAGAGTGTGTGACACTAAATGTGTCTCAATTAAGATTATGGGGGAAAGAGGAGAAGACAGTTCAGCTTATGCTTGGTCTTACTGTTTCAAGTTGCTAAAGGAAGTGAATTACTGTTTCTAGATATGTTCTTATTTGCTGTTCACAGCAGCTTGTCCAGCTGTCACATTTTATTTTCCTGTCAGTGTTTTGGTTCTTACATATTTAGTTTGAGGACTGGAGTTGAAGGAGAGCTGTCTGCATTTTTCAGTAAGATTAGAAAGAGAATTTTAATGGAGAAATTTGATGAGACTCTACTGCCTCCCCAAATGTTAAATTAATTTAATTTATTCTTAGTTAAGGGCACTGGATAAAAGTGGTATTTTAAGTGATCTCTTTCACTCCCTTCTCCTCCTCTTTAGATATCTCTGCATTACAGAAACGTGTTTTGAATCAGATCACATTGTGTTTCTACTTCTGCAGTTAAAAATTTAAAGCTAGGTTTTCTTGAACTACCTCACGCAAACTTTCTACGTTTCTTAAGTAAGCAAAGCTAACCCTTGCTCTTGGAACTACACTGAATGTGAATAGAAAAATACACTTCCTTTAGAAAAATAAACCCATTGGCCAATGTTGAGACGATATCAGTAAGTATGTTTCTTATATATTTCACGTAAGATGTTCATGTGTAATATATAGCTTGTGTACAATAATGTACATCTAGAATATTGTGTTAGCTGTAAATTGGTGATTTTACTATTGTAGTCTGGTTTTGTAGGTAAAAATAGCTTACTAGTAATGTCAGCTCATCCTTTACATTTTACAAAAGGAATAATTCTTGGTAAGCTTTGCATACAGATGAATTACTTTTGTAGGCCCAATATCTAGTCTATTTTTGAGAGTTCTTTAACTTTTATTACTAAAGTTGAGAAAAAAACCCTAATTATTGTGATCATTCCTTCTGCCCCTTTTGAAATATATTCTTAATTTTATTTTGTCCAAGAAATACAAAGGGGAAGATACGCCATTAAAAATACTGGGAAAAACTGTAATTTTTTTTTTTCTTCTTCCCCATATTTGATAACTTTTCCTCCTTTTCCTTTATTCCCTCCAAATAAGCTGTTGGTGGGGCATTACTGAGAACATTGTGGTTTTTTTAATCATTCATGCCATAGATCATTACATGTGCACCACTGGAATGTATACATTGTTATCTAGTATGTCAATTGGTTATAATGATATTTTAAATAAAAAAGGAAAAAAAAAAAGTTTGACCACTATGCATTTAGTGTTTCTTCATTACTAGGTTGGAATGGATTTCGTATGGATTTCATGATCAGGCTGCAGTCGGGTTTTATTAGCATCAGTCCTTCCTGAGAATGCATCTGTTTTTAATTGTACTTAAAATCCTGTCTTGTGTGTGAGTTCACTCGTGGGCAAAGTGACATGTTTCTTCCATTTCCCCATTGCCAAGGGCTTTGGCTGTGCCACAGACTGATAATGCCAGTTGTGTTGGTGACCGCTGGGGATCCATTCTTACTTCCTTGCTGCCAACTCCAGCTGCCTTCTTTCCTGGAAATACAGGTGCCGAGACCCTGCCGTGCAGAAGGAGGTAAGCCAGGGGCTGGCTAGTATATAACAGGAGGGCTCAGCTATCAATAAGCTATCATTATTATTTTTCCTTTTCATATCAGAAATACCATGGAGACCTACAGAAGTGTTTTGTTATTCTGGAATGCTGCTGTTTGGCTTTGGGGTCTTTTTTAAAGCATATGCTTGTGCTGGATTTCTTTCACTAAAAATTTTTTACACCCCTTTGCCTGCATAATACTGGAAGGGATGTTCCAGGCTGGGAAGATTGTACAGGTAAAGCTGTGGTAAACATGTATCTGCCTGATTCCAGGAGCCTTCTGTCATGTCTTATTAATACTTACAAACCCGTATCTTGTAAATGCTTACTAAGAAAGCTGGCACTTTTAACTAGGGGCTGTAATAAGCTAAAGGTCTGCAAAATAAGGCATGCCCTGTCAGATACATGAAGTTAGCAAATGAAGCGGTGGGAAAGAGAGTACAGAAACAGGAGTTAAAAGTGTAGCATCTTCCTCAAATACGGGCATAGTCTTCCCTGAGGTTGTGTACAACAGCACAGGTGTGTTCCCATTTCCTGCATAATTGCCCATGACAGGAAATTAACATTGTGCTCCTGTTGCTGTGCTTTAGAGTTAACATCCCACTGTGGTGTGTTTTAGCATGAACTGGGTAGTTTGCAGCTTCTTGCAGGCTTTATTTATTGCAGTGGATCATCTTCAAAAGGACATGAAATTTATTCCTTGTGAACAAGAGGCATAGATGTTTGTTTCCGGAGCACAGGAGTCAACCAGAAAAAGGTTAGTGCCTTTAATCGCTTTGCGTGGTTACAGTTTCAATTGTGAAGCTGAAGAGAGGAATGAATTTTATCCTGGATGCTGGATTAAGAGTATGCAGTCCTGCATAACTGACAGATGGTCCTATCCTGGACCTGAAGATTTGGGAGAGGTGGGTTTGTTCCCCAGTTCTGCTATATGTAGCAGTTACCCAGCTTTAAATAATACTTAGAATTCCAGGTGCATTTGATTTCACTGAGAGCTAGCCAGCAGTCCTGTTCCGTGCTTGTCCTGCGCATTTGGTTTTTAGGCTCCCAGTCAGCATGGCTCTGTTCTTAAGTTTGTAGCATGCCAGAACTAAAGGCAGCAGCCTGCACTTGATATGTACAGGAAATAATGCAATAGAAATAGTCTAAGGGATGTGGGCTGTCAGGATGGCTATGGTGAAAAGTACCCATTTTGTGGGTAGAAATCAAAGAGGGTATTAAAATAACTTGGACTGAATGCCTCAGATAGTAGAAACATTTCTTTTTACTAGTCCTGATGTTCTAATTGCAGAGGATTACTTACAACCCACTTCAGGCCACTCTCTACTAAAAGGTTTATTTTGTGATGACTGGCATGGCACTTAACGCTACCTGCCCAACTCACTATGCTTGTTCATGCTACTGTTACAAACAGGCCATCATGTGCCTTTAGGATCAGTTGTGACTATCAGTAATAACACAAAGTGAGGCAGGGTGGTGGAAAATAAAAGCAGAGGGTGAAGCTGCTGCCTGCAGGTACCTGCCACACTGTCTGTGCCGGGGGCAGGCAGAAATCCAGCCCAGCTGCGTGTTCTGGGAAGAAGGGAAGATGTTCTGAAATAACTGCATTAACTTATCCACACAGCTTACTTTACTGCCTTGCTTAACTTAACTAGGAAAGCTAAGTTTAAAATGTTTCTTTTTGCTCACTTTAAATGGTTTACATTTCTATAGGAAGGAGAAGCCTTGCAGTGAGGTAGAAATAAGTTAACTTCTAGATGTTTTAAATACTGAAACACCCTGTTTCTGTAGAAATATCTGTGAGATGATGAAGAGAAAGATGTGTGAGCTGTTGGTACTTAAGAAAGCCCAGTGTAAGGTTATTTCCAGACAATAAGTAAGTTACATTTTTCTCTAGCAGGAAAAGAGGACAGATTCAGGTCACTTTCTGAAAATACTCAAATAAAGCAAGCACCCTCGCTACAGTCTATACCTGCCTTTTAGGCAGCTCATGTTGTTGTGGCACTTTTCCACTAAAATCTTTCTCCTCTGAGATTTCCTAGCTGCCTCAGCTGTCAAAGGTACATGCCAAGAGAGAGCAAACAGTGCTGTGAGTACTGGGCTGGCAAGTGGAGTTCAGGCTGAATCTGGTGAAATGATTTTCTGTGTGCAGGCTCCACATGGCTTGGGGCATTAGAAATGTTATGCAGAACTTCTCGAAGTTGTCTCTTGAAGGGGAAGTCAGCCCTTGCAGCTACTGACTGGAAATTATAACTTTTATTCTGATGATTTTTCTTTAGTAGGAGTAATTAACTTGGGCTGTTGGGTTGTTTGCAATACTCCTCCTGTCCCCTCATCTTCCTGTGAACTAATAATAAAAAAAATCAGCTGGTGTCATGAGAAGTGTTACAAGGCAGCTAAGTGTAAATTGTCCAAGGAAGGTTAAAGATGGATCTCCACCCTTCCCCTTTATTTTTCCTCACCCTAATTGCACGAATTTCTCTTCACATAGGTTTTGCTATTGAAGTTTTTATCTATAAAACCTTCAGCAATTGGATGTGTATTGATAAGAATCTTTCTTCTCCTGCCTTGATGTCTGATCAGTACATACCAATTCATTGGATTTTTTTTCTTGCAGCTACTACTGCTCCATTTTTGGCTCAAAAAAACCCCCTCCAGACACCTAGGGCAAAATGTGCATATTTAAAGTTCCATGAAGTCTGTGTGGCCAATCTGATTATTAATCATATAAAGTTTAAGTTGCATTTTTGTGAAACACTGGAACTGACTGGTGCGTAAGGGACAATTTTAGTGAACTGTCGGGGTATTGGTATCATTTGTAGGCTTCATTTTCACATTACCTTCATAAAATAATGCCACTTTAAGGAATGAGAAATTTGAACAAACTTTATGTAGGGAGTGAGGAGAAAAAAACCACCTAATTAAATCCATATGCTAAACCACATTGAATGTGGTGACATACTGGAACTGCCATCTTCCAAGTGCAAGTGCCAGAGGCCCTCAGTTCCAGGTTCAGCCTGTCCATCGGTTCTGGCCACCCCACTCACCTTGCAGAACTTCCCACCATCCTTCAGCCAGCAAAAGGATGGTTCAGTAAATCCTCTACTGGCAGCAGTACAGGAGAATAGTATCTTTTGAGTTGTGGACAAAAAGGGTGCCCACTCTTTCTTGACAATCTGACATCTAAACTTTCAAGCATTCTGCTTAGCAGTCTTTCCCAGCTGGCCCAAATACTACAGCACATGTAAAGACAACAGAGCAAGTGTCACTGAGAGCACAATCACTGTAGAATTACTCATGATACATGAGTATACCAGAACAAAAAGTGCATTTTCACTGGTTTTGCCAGAAATGGAATTTTCTATGCTGTACAACAGCTTCTTCTACTTGGGGACTTTAGCACTTTGACTCCCAGCAGTTAAACATCCTAATGTTGAAAAAAATTCTTCCATTTCCTTCTGCAGGAGGTGATTTCTCTTCTCGGCATCTTCACGAGCACGTTCAGAATTCCTCAGCTTGATCTCCAGCATTGTGTATTTCTTTCGTTCTTGGTCCAGTTCTTCTTCTAACCTAACCACTTGTTTCCTCAGGTCTGCACTTGTTTCTTGGATTCTTAAAACCAAAGAAGAAAGAGAGAGAAGGAGAAGAAAAAAAGAGGGTTTTTAGGTGGCTGGATAAATACTGCTGCTAGCTATAATAAACATAAGTTGTTCCACTTCGAGCTAAAATATCTTCATTCTAAGAGGAAGTTTTAAAGGAGGTCACTAATTGCCCCTTCATTAATGTGGAGATTAAGCTCCTTGAAAGCTGGAGGAGCCTTCTCTGTTGGTATTTTGAGAAAATATGCTCAGGTCTTACAAAACAATGCTTACTTTTGGGCAACAGACTGAATGTCTGAGGAGGTGCATTAACTCCTCAGTCAGGCTGAGTTCAAGTATATAATTTCAAATTACTCTTTTAACCTCTGCTTTCATCCTGATACTGTGTTTCCATATCCCTGGATATGGATATCCAGTACGGAGGAACATCCTTGGAGGTCAGGTCACAGTCCTTCCTCACCATCCATTTTATGGTATTTTCTGTAAAGTTTGCCACTGAAACTGGGGTGGGGGAATAGAAGTTTTTCATACTGGACAAGATTTTACAAAACCAAACATTTCATATGAATAAGACTCTGAAGAACAGACCTTAAATTTTTCTGTGCATAAAGCTCTAATGCAAGACTTGGAGCTTTCCTCTAAGGAGGTCAAAGAACAATGTTCGTGGGGGTTTTTATTTGAAACAAGCGCAGATGGCACATCACTTGCTGTCCTCCCCATCATGTTTCCTAATCGCAAGACAGAGTAGTGGTGTTACTACAGAGGAGGGAGTATATCCAGATAGGAATTTCTGATCACTAGAATATTCCGAAAGGATGATTTTAAAAAATAAGGCTTTGCCTCAGAAAAGTGTCTCCCCTCTAACTTAAAAAAAAAACCAAACCAACAACAAAAAAACCCAGAAAAAAACCAGACACACACACACAAAAGGAAAAAACCCACCACCTCTTGGGTTCAGTGATCAGTATAACACCCATCTGTAAAGCTGGGGTGCCTGGCTTCCCTGTGAAAGGGTTCTTTTTAGACAGGGTAAATGACACTCAAAAAGGACATGCTACAGCCTCCACAACAAAAGAATGGGACCTTTGTGACTGTCCCAGAATTCCACTTTGTAACCACCAAGAGGCAATTTTACAGGCAATGCAATGCACCTTCAAACTCTTCCTTCACATACAGCTAAGGATGGCAACATTGTAATTGTCACAACTTTCACAACAGATTAGAAAGTCACACACAGGTGCCCTGATCACAAAGTCCAGCAGACCAAAAGCTGCACTGATGAGCAAACAGAAGTATGTACTACATCTGCAAAAAACCTGCCCATCTCAGTGAAGGTAGAATTTTATCACCCAGATTCTTTTCTTCTGTAATACAGGAGGACTTTTCTGTAGCTAGGATGCCTCCCTCACACACACACCCCCTTTATAATATTTTCATTACATCCTACATACAATTAAATTTTTCCACCACAAGGGTGAGGGGTCAGCTACAGCAGCCTAGATGAGCTGTCCATGTTCTGCATTACATAGTGTCACAGTACATACCTGCATTTCTACCTACACAACAGCATAGTCCTCTCCAAGATACTTCCAGTTTCTTAAGAGTGCCAGGTGGTAAATGTGAATTACTGAAACCCAGCAGAGAATGCCTGATAATTATACTAACCTTGGGGGAGAAATGCTCTGGAACAGGCTGGTTACAGGAAGGCCATAAAATTTGCCTCCCTCTGACTAAGAGAAAATGGGCAGTTGATGATGATAAATAACAGCTTTTCCATCAGCAAGTGTTCCTTACCTCTGCCCCAGGCAGGTACTGACTCTGCTTTCCCTCCACTTATGTATGTGCCAACAAAAAGCTCATATTCCTTCATTAAAACATGCCCTGCTACACACACCGAGTTCTGCAAACCACACAAGCACGTGTACAATTGTAAAGGACCTAATTATTACTTTTGGGGACTAAATAATCTTCAATAAAATAAAGCTAGTAACACAGCCCAAAGTTTTCCTGCTAAGCAGCCTCCCTCCTTTGCTAGTTAGCACCTGTCTTTCCACAGGAGCAGACTTTCATGCATTCTCAAAAGGAACATATTTTTGCACATGTAAATTGCTGCAGATGTAGTAAAAACATTGCAAAATTTTTGAGGGCTGAAAAACTTGGCTTGAAATTCTTAGACTTGACAGCAAGATCCTTCAGGCTGTAATCCTGAACAGCTGGAGTCATCCTGTTTAATACAAAAAGGCAGTGATTGCATCTTGCCCGGTGTTATGAAACTATGAGTTCATTAGGCATTTTCCTCTCAGCTACTTTGCCCTGTGAGACCCAGCCAATATACAGTCCTCCCCTCCAGTCATGGTGCTCTGTCCCTGTCCAGCTGAAGGGGAAAGACAGGTGTTAGAGCTGGAACAGCTGAAAATGCTCAACAGCTGGAATAAAGAACAGGTCTTCCTGGATGTCCCTGATGTAAACAGCTGAAGGCCCTGTTGGAACAGCTTTACTGATAAAGAGGTAGAAAGCCATCTCTTCCCCCAGGCAGCAGGTAAAAATGTGCAGATGCATGTTTCCAAGTTTTGCAGCCTGGTCTCCTTTCTGTTTTTCACTCTGTATCCCTGCAACAAGGCTTATTAGGGCAGCTCTGGAGAATTAAATGCAAGGCACAAGGCACATACCCTTTTCTCCCTCCCACTCTGCATCAGTAGGGCATCTTAAAAAAACAACGCCCCCTATCTGCACCTGCAGAGACCAACAGAGTGCCTTGTTGAGGTCTGACCACCCTAGGTCCCAAGCCCTCCCTGCAAGACAGATGTTTGCTTTGCTGTTTCTCCCAGGCCACTAACAAAAAGCAGACTTTGGCATTACCTGTGCAATTCTGATTTCCAGTGAAAACACAGAATGTGAAATATTGGAATTCCCGCTGTGACAGAAATCCCATTTTTTTAATCTTCTCTCAGAGCAGAGAGAGAAAAGTTGGATTCAGAGAGCAGTGAGGAAAGAGCAGAATGAAATCTGCTGTCTCCCAAACCCAAACTCCAGGTCTGAGAACCTGATATGCTTGGTAGCCCACACCCATGTTCGAACAGGGGTAATGGTGACAGACGACTTCCTTTGTCCCCCCTGCAGGTGACATTACCTTTTGATACTAGTCTCATATTCAGTCCTCTGTTTGCTCAGTTCTGTCTTTAGTTCCACCACCAAGCTCTGTAAGGCCCTAGAGCATTTGACAGAGTCTCTGGAAGCTGCAGCCGTGTTGCTCTGTTCGCTGCTGCTGCTGCTGCATGCTTCAAACCTTTCGATGCTGTTCTCCAGATCTGCAGTCTTGACCTCACTCTGAGACAGCGAGCCCTGAGTTATCCACTCGGTTTTGAGAGAGCTTAAAGTGGAAGAGTCACTGGCCCGGCAGGCTGGGCAGCTGCTGACCGAGTCCACCACGGAGATTTCACATGATGATGTAGACCACGTGGTGCTGGCCATACTGTGTGTGCTAAGGGAGAGGCTGGACGAGGGGACGTTGTCGTAAGTAGAAAGTCTCTGGGAAGAACACGAGTCTTTAACTCGTTCCCCAGATGCTGTCCGGCGATGGCCTCGGAGAGAGTACAGTCCATTCATTAACCAGTTCCCACTGGAGGAGAGATTGGGGATATCTAAGGATGAGCTGCCCAGCTTTGGACTCACAGACCGTGCTCCCTGCTGGCGGAAGGAGTATTTCCACGGAGGCAGTGTCTGCATCTCTGGGAAGAACACGAGTCTTTAACTCGTTCCCCAGATGCTGTCCGGCGATGGCCTCGGAGAGAGTACAGTCCATTCATTAACCAGTTCCCACTGGAGGAGAGATTGGGGATATCTAAGGATGAGCTGCCCAGCTTTGGACTCACAGACCGTGCTCCCTGCTGGCGGAAGGAGTATTTCCACGGAGGCAGTGTCTGCACTCTTTTGTTGGGACTGGTGGCAGGCTGAGTCAATTTGCCACTGTGCTCTGAAGGAGTGTTTTTCCCCACAGGTCCAGGAGTGGCCTCTAGTGCCACAGCCATACTGGAAGGCAAATCAGCGGGGTTGGGAACGCTGTTCTCCGACCTGCTGTCCTCCCCGTCCTCCTCGGAGATCCACTCCACAGTACTGCGCTGACGCACAGGTCTGATTTCCAGCTGGCTCCCTGGCACATCTGCCTGAGGAACAGCAAAGATTCGCCCCTGTTCGCTTATCAGCACTGTCATCAGATGCTGAACTAGTGAGGTGCCTGTGGGGAGAAAACAAAGGCAAGCAGTTGATGAGACATTGAAGACCTCAGATACTCACTCCCTGTCTGTGAGCTCCTTGTGAGGCAGGTCTGTGGCCACCATGCACTGCAATGGGTCTGCACAAACATCTGCTCTGGGCCTTCCTGCACAGGACTGCAACAGACAGGAATTTTTCCCAGTGCTGGAAATGGAGACTGTGAGGGATGCAGGTATCAGTCCAGCTCACTAATGTAGCTGACTAGCAGACTACAAGTGATCAGTAGCATTAATACATTGGTCTGCGTAAGGACACCTTTTAAGGATGAAAGAGGAGGACGACACCTGGAAAACAGTACATGTCTGTACCCCACCAAGACTGGGGTTCAGAGCCAGCATCAATCAACATGTGCATCCATGCAGGTCCGCCCAGCCCTGTGTAGAGATGCATGCTGGATCCTGAACACATTAACCTATTAGCTAGGATGGAGCACCTCTCTGTCCAGCTTCCAAAACCAGCAGGTTTCCACAACTATGTTTCACCCAGTTTCATAGTCTTAACAGGGCCAGAGCTAGGGTTTACTGAAGAACCAGAAATTTTAGCTCAGGCCTTCTGGTCCACTCTTAGTGTATTGAGAAACTTGAGCAAAGTGTGATGTCTGTATGATACGTGCACCTGCAGGAGGTGTATGGCAAGTACAGAAAGTACTTGCAATTATTTAAATCCACAGAAATGAGCTGTCATTGCTCTCAGTAGTAGAAACCATTATGAACTAATAGAGAACACCACTTTACAAACCTAATACAAAGCACTTTCTACAAAAGCGGAAATCCTTAAAAAGAGCAAATATGTAATTAATTATATCTTTAATCATTCTCTGAATAAGACTAACCTATTCAGGGGTTCAAGATAACAGCTTGAATTTAATAATGAGGTTTTGGCCTGAGCTCACCTGCAACTCCTATTTTATGTCTGTGAGTGCAGGGAGAGAAATAAACCTCTCTGAAGGTAAGGTCACTCCTAACAATTTAGCTGTCAAACTTCAGATACTTCTATTTGAAATTCATGGCTTAAGTTTGAAAAGAGACACAATCAAAGTGCTTTTTGATAAGAATGAGCAGCAGTATTTTTCTAACAGTTTATTTAACTGTTATATTACCCTGAAATTAAAAAAAATATATTGCATGTCTTCCCACTTCTCTATTATTTCTATTTAACCAATCTCCTATCCTCAACTAACAATAAAGCAAAACATTTCCAGTGCTGTTGCTTATGAGTACAATGATTAAATCTAAAAATCCAGTCACTGGATCTCCATTTTTCTACAGTTCAGTCTGTGGCAATAGAGAATTCCAGGTCACATCACTGTCACATTTTCATATGATGATTAGGAGAGACCATGAGACCACAGCACACCTATACACAGTGCCAGCACCTCTGCCATCTGCTGAACTGCATAATGAAATGCCTGAGGTGAACTGAACCCAAACTTGTCCTCTGTACCAACTGAACAAAAAGCATGTTGTTGGCCAAGGTGGTAAGAGACTTCTCAACGCTGGCCAACTGGCCACTAGGGGAAGTCACAGCACCACACAACAGACTGGTTTCAGCTATCCCCACCTTTGTGATGCTGAAAACCCGACCATCTGCTCCTGCACTCCCTTTTTCTCCTCCCCACATTTCTGCACCTTCTCCCCCTCGAGGGAGGTCTCAAAGCTACCCTTAATAATACAGCTCACATTTCTGCGTCAGGCTTCAAGCCCCTGAACAACTCTAGTATGTCAGGCCATGCTCTGAAATTGGTCTATTACCTTATAGTGAGTGGGTTATCATCTGTGGAGCACACATCTGCAGTGCCTTTAAGAGGTCACTTGTGCAGAGCTAAAGGCACTGCTGCTGCTAAGGCAAAATAATACTGGCTTTCTGTGAAGGTTTCCATCATGCAGGACACCATGTCAGCTGCCCCTGACAGCTAGGGAGCAGTGCCAGGGTTGATTTCAGACAGCCTGGGCACAGCATCTCCATCTGTCCTTAATGCTGGATGAATCCATCAATTCTTTTTGCAGTGCCAGGTTCCCACAAAACTTGATGCAAAGACCCTACTAAAACTTGCACCACAGTAGCTGTGCTCCAGTGCCAGCTGGGAGAGGGGCTGTGCCCCATCCCTAGTGTCAGGCAGACAGAGATCATGCCCTGAGCATTTCCTGACCCATATGAAGGAAGATAATTTCAAGCTTCAGATTTTTATGTCCAAAATTAACAGTGATTTTCAACTTACCCCTTGGGTTCTGTGAAGTTCTGACCCATACACAGCCTGCTTAGAAGACAACACTTCTAACTAGTTCTGTAGCACAGCAAAAACTACAGTACCTCTTTCATTGTGGACTGGATGTCCTTTACGGGCAGCTAACCGCCCAAATGCACCAATACTAAATGATAGCACTTTGATACTTAAACATGGTCCTTCTGAAGAACATTCGAGCTTTCATGTTAGCAGTGGGTTCAGAGAGAGTTTCACATAACAACTGACAACAGGGCAAAGGCATCTCCATGTAGTGGAGAGACACTGCCAGGCCAGTGATAAGTGGCCTCAGCGATAACAGAGGCCAACTGGTACATCCCCTCACAGGCACCGATGAAAGGGATTGCTTGACTTGTTGCTGACTATGCAGTCAAGGGATACAGCTACCAACGAATGTATGACTTCCAGCATACTCTTAGAGCTCCAAAAAAAAGGTGGTGTGTATCTCACAAGAGTAGTACCTACCTTCCATCATGGTCACCGGATCTTCCATTTTGGGTCGTAATATATTTGGTCCAAATACTGTAGCCAGGTTCTGGACACTCATTTTGTTAATGCTGGAGTGAGCCTGAACTTCATCAAGGAACCTTGAAAAGCCCCCCCAGAAAAATCAAAGAAGGAGAGGAATAATAAGTAAGTCACTTCTCAGACTGTGGGAATTCTGGGGCAGGAACAGTTTTGTCCTATGTTTATACAACCCTGGTACCTGAAATGCTCCTAGGGACTAATGCAGCTTAGATACTCAGTGAAACCCCCAGATCTCTCCTAGTGTATGAACGTGAGAGGATAGGATGGTTTCTGCCAATGGTACCAGGGATCCAGCCTTCTACTGGGTACGAAAGTAGAGTTTTTCACATTTTTATAGCAATTCCCTGATTACACAGATTGACTTCTGCCATTTTTCACTTATAGATATAACAGAAAAAGACATTTCACTCATCTCCTTGACCTAGAACTAGCAACCTGTGGAAAGAGCTTTGTTGCTTGAATCTAACAAAATAGAGAAAGAGAGGTAGCCCAAATGCTTCTTGCATCAGCTGGGCAAACATCGACACAAGAAAAAGATCACACAAGCCAAAGAGAGCACGTGAAGATCCGGACAGATTGGCTATCCATATGTATAAGCTGGAAATCAGCAGAAAGTTTCTAACAGTCAATATTAGAAACTCCCAATAGCAGTTACAGTAAGAGAAAGGCTGTAACCAACAGCTTGTACGTAATTAGCCAAGTTGCAAAAAGGACATGCAAACCTACAATAGCAGGAAATAGGACGCAGTGGCCTCAACACTGAGCAGTCTCACTCTGTTTGTACTGCGTTTCCTGAACTATTGTTAATTTTTGGATGCTTGAATAGGTTTTGGCAGGGAAAAAGTTTTCTTGTCATTCTGCAATACTTGGTGAATTTCTGAATGCTTTTACTTGCAACATGACTTTTCTAGGCACTCCCATTTTTTCTGCAGCTTTGCCTTAGGGCAGACACTGTGCTGAGACCCACAGACCCTCGGTTTTGTTCACTAAGTCAGAAGCAAATTCTACTTGTCTTTCCTTTCCTCAATTCTTCGCTTGGAAACATGTATAATTATATTCCCCTGCCCAAGTCATTCATGTTTTGAGGTGGTCATATATTAAAACAAAAGGCTATAGAAGCAAATAGTGAGACAAAATAAATTTTTTAAAGTATTGAAAAAATACATTTCAGAAATGCTATCTTTCTGTACACTTGGAAAGGGCTTGACATATCTTGAATAAGTCACAGGCTTCACGTCAGTGTTTGTGTCTGCTGCCTGCTCCAGATGTGCAAATCCCACTGGTCATAAAGGGACTCACTACCACGGAGACTAGAATACAACATAAAGTGCATCACGTTGTTTCTAGGGTAACAGTCCACTCCAGCTCCCAAAACACATTCCAGCCCACTTCGCAAAAACCGGGAGAGTCAGCAGAGAGATGAGGGAAGAGAAGGCTGTGGAGTCCCTGGTACTCCGAGAGGAAGCCACTCCCAACCCCACTTCCAAACCAGAGCTGAGGCCAGACTGGCTATTCTGACTGCATCTGCTACTCAGCTTGTGTCATAAATCCTCCAAGTGTGCAGTACCTGGAAAAAATGCCTTTCTTTACTGGTCTTTAAGTGCTTCTGAAATATACAATATAATATATTAGTATCATTCATGCCTGCTGCCAAGGCTGTGGGTGACAGCAATTTGCTTGGCTGATGGTCTTGGATAAACCAAGAGCTTCCTATAGGCAGGCTGCACATTCACCTCCACATGTTTTATAGGAGCAATAACCTACATGTAAGTGGTGTTTCAATATTCATACTTTCAGAGTAAATTATTTGCATGTAAGACTGAACCTCACAAAACTTAATGACTTTTCCAAGTGTTAAATTAATTTCACTTACTTGCATATGTATTTGAGGAGGTTATAGTTGGCTTGGGGCAAATTCTTCACCTGTTTAACCAGTTCCTGGGTACCCTGAGGGACAGGAAAAACAAGAAGGAGAGCTATTAATACAAAAGAAGCAAAGCAGACATGACTTTCCTCAGTACTACAAAGTCCTCTTCCCAGAGTCAAAATCCTGAACAGTAGATGAAAACACAAGGAGTCTTTGCTTTAAAAAAAGATGCCATTCAGTGTGTTGTGCCTCTACCAAAAACCCAATGTGCAGAACTTGATTCGGTTCTCAAAATCAGTGGAAATCCTCCTGTCAGCTTTAATGGTTGATGTAGAAGCCTTCAATTAGGGGGGGCCTGCTAGTCTTCAAAGTCTGCCTGCTGGCATGGGCATAAATGTACCAGCAAATGTGCCTTTTCAAGCACCCGGCCTGTGTGAAACTTTGGAGCATTCAGTGTAGTATAAATACACTGCAGAAATGCTCAACTGAGCAGAGGAGAGTTTTTTCTTAAAAAAGCTAAATAACATTCCAATTCACCTACCTCCTTTCTAATTACTTACTTCCATTTGCAGTCATTCTGAGTTGTGACATACTTCCTAATAAAATTTCTGTCTTTACATTAAAATGTAAGATGAGACATCTGCTGGAGGAATGACTTAAAACCCCAAAGCTACTTAAATCATCTAATGAAAACCTCTGACTCAGATGGCTATTGTCCTTCCACAGTCTCAAGCATCATTTGCTTGTTCCTTTAAATGCTGTAGTTGCCTTGGAGATCTGCTTATTTTTTGAGACAACTAAACCTTTTCTGGGAAAACAGGTATTCAAACAGATTTGGGAAGAGTGATAGATGCTAACTAATGATGGAGAAATTCCAGAAGCCGCTGGTTCCAAGCTAAAAAAGTGCATTTTGAACTTTCCTCGATTTATTAAGGACTGTTAGGGAAGGAATTCTGTTGGCCAGCCTCTTGCATGATCTTCCTGATTTCTCTGGTCCAGACAAGTCAGAAAGATCCAGAGAGCAGTCTGTATTCCTGCCTCCATCCTTAACATCTAGATAGTTTTTTATTCTATATATTCTTAAAAAATAATTCTTAAGAACAGTAAGTCCTTTTTAATTCCTTAGCTTAAAAATTATGCTGGTTTAACAGTGACAACAATGGACACATCAATAAAAGACCAGTCACTTTTGAAAATCTCAATCCTCCTTGTTAAACCTCTGAAAACATCTGAATCAAGGACAGCTGCTGCTGATGTGAAGGTTAAGGTCAGTTGTTCAGGTCACCCAGCTTGCAAGTGAGGAGTTTAAACTGATATAGTTGAGCTAACAGACCTAATTCCGTCTTGGATTTTGCTCTGTAACCCACTTTATTTCAAATACAGATATCAGGATGTCATTTGGCACTGTATTTCAAGTGCTCTGAATTAAAATGCCATGGCTCCATTGGATGCAAGAGGGGACTTTGGGACAGAAATTGCAGGCAGTTGTGAACAGCTGGAAACATGACCTAACGGTACAAGATGCTACCTGAAAGAAAAAAGGGTTCTAAAAATTTAACATCCATATCCATCCTCTGTCATGAGGAATCACAAACATGGTATTACACAAAGAGTATCTTCATATTCACCAAGGTACAAACACTTGCCAGGCTATAAAAAGCTCTCTCTCCTGCTGCAGCTTTGCTACAGGTTTGTACCCACCAACCACCAGACCAACAGATGGCAGAAGGCTGAGCCTAGTAACACCACAGTGGAGGTGTAAAGGAAAATGCAACCTAGAAACTGCTGCCTCATTAACAAATAGCATTGATCATACTTATGGCTGCAGCCCAGCAAGCAATAGAGGCACTGCACTGTCATTCATAATTTAATTTTGCAGTAATAACTTTAGAAATAACCTCCTTGAACATGCTGCATGTGTAATTTACCACAGATGCATGCTTTTAGGAGCTTCTAGTTGGGCTGGAAAACTAGCAACACTTCAAATGTTCACCCAAATTCAGACCACTCTTTAAAAACTCAAAGCCACGTGCTTAGCCCACCGAACTGCTGTGTGCACCTCTAGAGTACAGGCAGCAGTGAAGGCTAAAATACTACCATGTCAGCTCAGACCCAAGTGAGTTCTTAGAGATTTGAAGATCTTTCATTCATTCTTACTCTAAAATTGTTTTTTCCTTTTCTATCCCTCCTCCCAACCAGCTGGGATCAGAATCTAATCTTTTTTAAGGCTGCAGCCCTGCTGAGATACCTGGAGGCCTCAGCATAACCCAAAGTCTCCGTTCCGTTTCTGTTTGCTTTCCAACACCATAGTTTAGTTTATTGCAGAATGAAGATGAGCAGCAATCTGAAAAATTGAAAGCTTAGGGCAGTGCTGGAGTAATTTTTGCTGCAGACAGTGATTAGGTCAAGCTAACATCATAATAATTCCTATCTATGGTCACAATGTAGCAGCATGAGGTGCCAACAATTTTATCTGAATGGCTATTTTGCTTTAAGTAATTATGTTTTTCTTTAGGGGGTTGGGTGTACAAAACTAAATAAAATTATATTTTGAGTCTAAAAGTCTCATTCAAAACTTCCAAGTGAAAAATGAAAACAAAATAGTACTTGAAATTAAAACAATAGATTGCATTTTGTTTCCAAATACTTTTTCAAAATGAAATATTTGATTTTGAAATTCCCTGCTTATCATTTTGTGCTAGAAAATTGTGGTTGCAATGAAATCACATTTTTGAGCAGGGAGACTTTCCATGTGAGAGGTGAATCAGGCCCTACAGGCTGGGTTTGGCTTTGTGTTACGTTCTGCTCCACGTGCTACTGTGCATGTACAACCTATCCACCCTTGGTGTGTGCACTCCACCTTCCCTTCTGACAAACTAAACAGCCCTTGTTGAGGTTCCAGATTTCCTGACCAAAAAAAAAGGTTATGTTTACAACAGCAGCTTAACAAGACAACTTTGTGCTATCAGCAGTACCGTATTTTGTAAGCTTTCATTTTGGCTATCTAGTGCTTCTCATCACCTTTCTAGTCCAAAGAGAATACTTCACTACAAGTCATTTGAGTCTGGCCTTGCTCCCACAAAACCAACACAGATGTTGCTTCACAAACTGCTGCAGCCTGTGCAGGCAAAATCAGGCAAACTACGCAGTTAATAAGCTAAGCAATTGATATACAATTATGTTTACCCAACTTGGCAGTGTCTCTATTCTTGTGCAATAGTGGTTAATAGATCCAAAACTTCCCAGTCTGCACATCTTATGGCCAAAATGAAAGCTCCACTGCCTTAGAAATGCTGCTGTTTCTTGTGAAATCAACCATCATACTGTCTGTAACAAGGCACCCTGCAGAGATGCCCGAGCTGACTGAGGATAAGGCAGAAAATGAGCAGGTTTGGGAGTGAGTAAACATACACCTGTACCTATTAAAAGGCAACCCTATTGCACTGACACACTGATGTGGCTGTGTCCAGGATGCAAATGCATATCCATGTGTGGTAATATGCTGTGTAATGCACAGAAATTTGCTTTCTCAGAGCTGGCTAGAGGATGCATCATCTGAGTGCGGATAGTAGCAAACTTACCCATAAAAAAATGACATTATCAGATATGCTACACTCAATGTATGCAAAGAAGCATCTTACTGTGGGCATCACAAAGAACTGAATCTCTCTAGAGTCTTCTGCCACTGGAACTAACGGTGAACCCCAGGCTCTCTGTAAGGAAAGCTTTTACAATTCCCACAAGAGACAAAGATGTGAGCACACTCTTGAGGCCACACACAGAAAAGAGACAGAACTGTGGCCTGTGACTTATAAGCCCTCAGGCTTTTGCTTCTTTAGCTGACACAAGTAACAACTCTTACAGCTTCTTTAAACTCGTTTTAGAAGGTGGCACAGTTCCACTTGTATTAGACCAGATCCAACGTGCCTTTGCAGTCAGCAAAGAGCTCAGGCATCACCACAAGAGGAACAATATAGATGAAACAGATCAATTAATTGTAATTGTAAATTATCCTGCTCCTCCCAAGCAGTGAATCAAAATTTCCATGATTGCCACAGACTTGGAGGTTTTTGTCAGCCCCTTCACTTGCCTGGAAACCAAAGAGAGGAACATCATAAGAAGGTTCTGGCAAAGTATTCATAGCATTATTTCCCCCATTTTGTGATAATATCATGGCCTGTCCTTTTGTAGTGCCTTTCCTCTAAGAAATACAAAAACCCTCACACTGATCCACATCTCATCTACCAAAAACTGTGGGAAGCAGAACATGCTGTTGTGATATATGAAACTGAAAAGAAAAACGAAGTGGCTTCATACAGCTTGCTAGTGAGTCAACAGCAAAGACTGGGAAAGGAACCCAGATCTCCTACCTTGCATCTCTTGCTGATTATGCTACAGAACAGCTTTACTCAGAAGAAAGAAGCATCAGGCTACAAGACAGACTTTAAAAATATTAGCACTTAATTCATGGCTTCAGGAAAATTCAGGAGAAGGTTCCCAGGAACTTCATCGATTTATATCAGGACTGAAGAGCGATAAGAAGAAAACTGTACTGCATTGAGTCTTGGGAACAATCTTTCAGGTACAAGGAAGCAGATTAGAAGGATCACTGACCTCTCCCTCATCTTTTGAGAGCAGCTGTCCACAAGAAAGAAAGTCTTCATATTTGGCAAAGGGGATGACAGGTTCTGGCAGCTCTCGAAGGTAAAGCTTCAGGAGGGACGCCACAGTGTGAACATCCGTGTTGCTGCAATAGAGAAGAGGGAAGGAAATTTAGAAACCCACACTACCCCAAAGCTTGATGCTTTTTGTTGGGGGGGCATCAAGGTCCCTCTTAGGGACAGGGACAAAGTAGGCACACGGAAGGAAGCTGTTCTGCCACATGTTTGTACTAGGCAGAAGGGTCTACCTGGGAACAAGGGAAATCTCCCATTTTGTCAAGATATAAATGCATCTAAGGCAATACAGGCAGCAGAAGGGATATGCCCATGATACTGCTTAAGGTAGGGTGATACTGTGGTTCCTCAGCCAATGTGGATCAGGAATGTAAGCAATACAGTCCAGGCAAGCGCACAGTGATCATGTAGTACTGACAACAGAACTCTGCATTCTTGTGCAATCAAACGTAACCTCTGATCCCTCCTGCCTGATAACTCTCCCCAGCCAGCACCCAGCTGTGTCTGATGGGCCAGGCTCTGAAGTGTCCTGGTCAGTCATTCAGAAAAAAAAAGGAGGAAGCCGCATTTCCTACAGGGCCTCTATTGCCATTTGCCATGGCTGCCCAGCTTGTGGGTCATATCTCCTCCCCCAGGCTGGAGTATCTGGCATTTCCTAGCTCATCTGTTATGCTGGGATATCAGTTTTTCTTTTCTCTCCCACTCCAGGAATTTCTTCTTCTTCTGTCTCCTTTAAATTGGAGTTGAGGCATCAGATCCCATGATGAAGATGTAACTCTTCATCCCTTTCCATTTCCTACCAGCTTTTGATGCATGGCAATACCTCTCCCTCATTCCAAGTGTCCTGTTGTACAACTTTGTTAATCTTTGCAGATGACCTCTTCAAAGGTTTCGACCACTGGAAGTCTAAACAGATTCTGTTACCATCTCTCCACTACCCACCATTGCCCTGACAGTCTTTAGTCTCTGAGAAAAACATATCAGTAACCATGAGGCAACAGATCTTCAAATCCTCACCTCTCTAAAAGCTGAATCTCGTCTGCTTAGTATGTTTTTAAGCATTTTTAGAACACACAGCTAAAACAAACCAGGAGAAATTACAATAGGAAGCTGCCAGCAGCTACCACTTGCTGCTAATCCTGATAATGGTATTCCTATTAAAGAGCTCCATTATATTTGGGAATACCAGAGTTTCACACAGTGGTTTTCTTCACTTGAAGTCAGGACACTTATTCTTTTCTTCTTTTTTATTGTGGAGTTTCAGGCTTGGATGGTGGGTATGACTACCACTCAGAAGCAGAGTCCAGACTACAGCTTCAGGTCTGCTGGCTGCAGTTACTGTTTCATCCACAAGGCCGTGTGAAATCCAGCCAAACTTTCAGTGGCATGGAAGTGCAATAGAAGTGGACTGCTGTAGGTGCTTCCAAAACAGCAACACCTGGCCTTTCATGAGACTATACATATGCATTTAAAACCAAAATTGGAAAAACAAGCCTTTTAAAAATAAATATGTTAATTATCAGTCATCACAGAAATCCAATCCACCATGGAGCAGGCAGGCTCTAGCATTTAGAAGATCACTGTAGGTACAAAAGACATCCAAAAGCACAGACCACAACTAAGAAAAAAAAAAAATATTCCTTTCACTGGACCTGATGTGGAAACAAGCATATGGATTTCACACTTGCAGGGAATATTTGCCACTGCCTAGGTATCCTCAGTCATACATGGATAGTTTTAGTTACACACAGAGAAAATTATGCTAACTAGGAGGAGAAGCATTTTACTTAGCCAGGGTGGAACTGCCTCTCCCTTGTTGCCATCTGTGACTATACATATCAAAGACCAGACAGCTGGGCCTACAAGTCACAGTGGACAAGGTGGAAAGAGCGAAAGGCAATGGCTGGGGGACCCTCAACTGTCACACTCCTTTAATTCTGTACTGAATCTCCAGTTATCAGATTCCAAATCAACTACTCAAAAGGCAGTCAATCCTTCATGGAGATCTTTACTACCTCTGTTAAGGTGAGACTTATCACTGATCTGTTTAACCAGTGCAAACGCTTATGGAAATAAAGGTGCTTTCTGGTTTAAAAATGCTGGGGGGAGACTTGGCTTATCTTCATGACAATGAAGTTAGTATGGATTGGACTAAGGTAAAACATGAAAATAAAACTGTCATTCCTAATTAATTCCTTCTGTAGATACTCCTGTTCCAGAATATCAGCGTCTTCCAAAATAACTTTGTTCGCTTCCACATGAATTAAGATAATTCAAATTCTGAACTAGAACACCCAGACATTCAGTTAAAAATACAAAGATTTTGTTGAAGAAAAGATGAAGTGAGACAATATGATGATTTCAAACTTTATTTTTTTCATGGAAATATTTCTAAATATTTGACACCTCCATTTAGGGAGCAAATACTGACTGTGGTTAAGAATCAAAGAAAGGAGGATGGGTGGTCTGGAAGCTGAGGGGAGGGAAGAATTAGAAGAATGTTTCCAATAAACTCTAAGGATATTCTTCCCAGGATGAGACCAAACTGTGCTGCCCATGCAGGAGAGCGCTAGCTCTTCCTGCAGCAGTAGGCAGGGATGCTATTGGCAATGTCAAGACTGGCTGCAGATCCAGTGGAAGTGATCCCCTAGGTTAATGTGCTGGCAATACACCAGATGCTGCCTATGTCACCTGGGAAAGTGGCGCTAAGTAAGCAAGCTCCAGCAAGAAATGGAGCCAAGTCTCCAAGTCAAGATCCCAGATCTGATCCCACTTCTGGACCTGTGGTAAAGATTTGGCCAGATGTACACAATGGTCTTGGATCCAAGTATCCCTGCAGTTCAAAGTCTCTGCTAGATCATTTCTCAAAGCACTGTTTAGGTTAGCACAATGCCAACCTTCACTCTGGGAAGCATGTACATATGAGAAAGGGAAGGCAATGTTAGTTATAGAGGATGGATGGGATTTGGCTGCAAGGGCTCTGGAGGCATCCACCTTCCTGATGATTTGACTGCCTGGGCTCAGGGCCAACACAGAGATAGCCCAGCTGAGAGCTGCCCCCCTCAACTTGCTGACCTTGGACCAAGCGCTCTGAGCCATGGCTGATGCTGTTCCCGTGGGAGCCAATATTAAGCTTAGCCTCTACCATTTATCCTGTGTGTGAGCTACAACTCCCACTGCCTCACAGCCATGTCTGCGTCTGGCTATGGACCCTGACTCATGGACAGATAACCTAGCCTGATCTTGGACCTGCCTCATCACTGTAGACTTGCCTGGGGATGACTGGACTGTGTTGCTGTCTCTGCCAGCCTTGTTACCACACTTGGCTCCTGGCTCACCCTGCTTTGCAAAGCAGCTGGCCCTTGCTGCTCCCTGACATTGGCAGGGTCAGTAGGACAAAAAGGCAGCTAGCATGTCTTTGTACCAGGGAAGGAGTGATTATATCAACATTTTTATACTGGGAAGAAAAATGCTAAATTGCCATTTTTATTTCAGAAACATTTGACTCAAGTTTTGATGAGAATCAAGAGATATATTCAGTTCTGAAATAAATGTTCCATCTCAGCTGCTGAAATTGTGGATCAAAAAATAATTTTGGCCAAGAAGACTTCTGGGGTCAGAAAGCGCTTTGTTATGACATCCTGACCAATTCTATACATTGCACGCTTAAGAGCCAGAGAAGATGTGCGAGATGGTACTGACTATTCTGAAACCTGGTGACAAAGGAAGGGGAAGAGTCAAGATATTGCCTGTGCGCAGATCCACTGTGGTTGTGTCAAGGGAGAATGCAACATCTGCAAGCAGCAAAACATCTAGTTCACCTCTGTCATATCCATTTCTACAGTGGGATCCCACCAACTGCTAAGTATGTCACACCCAAATCTAGCCATGCATTTCATTCAACGGGTGCTTAAGCTGAAACACTGGAGTAACCTCATCCAGATTAATGGGCTCAATTTCTCCCTCTGCTCAAGCACTTAGCTGAATGGAGACCTCCACACCAAACACCAGGCAGAAGAAACCCCAAGCAGCAGTTTAGATGAAGAGAACAAAGATGTGGAAAGAACACGTTAACTAGGATAGCCATCGCAACGCCGTTCCTGACAGATTTGACGTGTCACAGATAAACCAGACTGAATTTGGTGATGCCAACTCACCTGTCAAAAAGGGGCTTCTCTCCACAGTCAAAGGAATCCTGCAGATCTTTGACAAGGTTAGCTTGGCCAGGCATCCGAAAGAGCCCCTCCTCTGTAAGACCTCGCTCCCGAATAAAATCCACACATTGTTCCACCAGCAGTGGGGCCAAGCGCTGGCCATACTTCCTCTCATACTGTACCGTGTCCTCCAATCGCTGTCCAAAGATCCCTGCCAACAGAGAACAAGAGATGCATCTGGGCATCAGCCTAAACTCTTCCTGAGCTACCACTGAGGGCATACAATGAGGGAGACTTTCACATGGAGGGGGTGAATCTGCATGAAGGTCCAGTTTCTAACAGAACTCAGAAGAATAAAACTATTGTTAGAACCAAGAATTATAGGCTGAGTGATTTTATTTTTCTGCTTAGGAGTGCTTCAAACTGTCCTCTGCCCTAAACCAGTTTATAGCTCATTATACACGAGGAAGGTGGGGTTCAGATTATGTTTATGGTTATCTGCAGCTGTGCTGAATCTAGACCAAGTAATTATGCACTTCCATTGCATCTTCTGTCCCAAGAATGCCAAAACAAAGGCTACACTGACTTTACAGGACACAATTCCTTTCTGCATGCACCCACCTCTTAGCTGTCACACAGTGGCCCTTCAAGAGTTTGCAGCTGCCCAGCCCAACAGGCAGCAATCCTGCTAGCTGGGGATTGCGAACATGACAGAATACAGTTGTCAACATTAAAACTGGCTATTGTGAAAATTCCCCACCATCCTGCAAGCTTTGCATTTCTATTTCTTTTCCTTTAATTAAAATCGCCAAATGAAAATTAAAACTCAGAGTAAAATACATTTGAAATCTACTGCCCTTCCTACTAAAACATGTGTACTGTACTTCTTACACCTTGCAAATATCAGAAGCACCAGGTACTCTAAAACCAGACTGGCCTAGGTAATTCTTAAGTCAAATCTACTGTAGATATACATCACCACATATGAAGCACTATTTCTCTCTTTGGGGAAAGTGGAGTTCCTGGTCAATACCAGCTGCTCTATGCCACTACTGGCACTAGATCTTTTCAACGACACGGAAGGGTCACAGGCCATAAGACCCAGAAGCCTCAGTTTAATCCCTGACACTAGGAGACTGCTCCATCTAAAAGGACAGCTGCTGAGTTGTATTCTGAAAGCCTAATTCTACCACCCTACAAGGTGTCGTGGTCTCAGAGGGGATAGCATCCAAGTTAACCATATTTTGGCAGTAAGAATTCAGTAAGTGAGAGAATCCCAGAATCTACTCAATACCAGATGAGACCAGAACATAGCAGATAGGAAATTCTATTCAAAGATTTCTTAAAGCAACAGGAAGCTTTCCACTGATATCAAGGAGCTTTAGATCACGCATTCAGCACTCAGTCCTTCAGGTCTGAAAAAAAGCAGCATGTAGTATTTGAGTTACATTGTGTTCACAACCAATAGCCAGAAGCCGTGTTTAATGGATGCATGCATGTGCTTATACCAGGCCAGGTGATTTGGTCGTTTCTTAAGGCTCTACTTTCCTTCCCGCTAATAACCACATTTTCCATTTTTATTTTAGTGCTATATTCATAGGAGGTTGATAATTCTTGACAGGAAGTTTCCTAGCCACCATTCACTGTCCTTCATTGGAGACATCATGTCAAACCATATCTGTTTTTTATATTCAGCCCAACCCTGCTGAATCCTCACTGAAACAAGCCTTTCACTATCAGTTTCAACTCCCTGAATGAAAAAAACAAGAAGGATCCTAAAATCCAACTTTCTTTCCCT